>NC_088338.1:5657500-5922500 GCF_036884655.1 Musa acuminata AAA Group | reverse complement strand
TAGAATTACTTTCTGATAATAAGGTATTATCAACTATCTAACATTCCGTTAGTAAATTAATTAGTGAACTCATTCTCTAATAAGCACTTATGCAGTATATCTAGTGTCCCTATATGAGTAGCTATGAGATCAATCACATCCATCATATGAACGGGTATACATCTCTCTAGTTCATTTGGTTATCTCGATGTCTCTCTCAAGTGACCTATGACAAGGATTATTTACGGTCTATGTTTAAAGGTAAATTGGTTTCATTATCATGATCTCATCACGATCTGATTCCTATTGCATAGATCCACCAATATCATAATATATGCGGTATGCAAGATAATGTGATAAAATATCAAATAATATAATAAATAAAAAGAATGCATATCATGTTACACATGTCATCACTCACGTGATTGACTTGTGGGGCATCTATGACTAGCAATCCCCTACTTGACAAACCTTATATCCCTATTATTCTCTTATGATTGTTTCTTGAGTTTTGGATAAGAGACTTTGAGATTTATATATATTTTTTATAGTGGATTTACTTCGATGGCTTACTTATTTTTCTCCGAGTTGAAAGAGTTTTCTATGTAAATTTTGGTATTCTATGTGATTGTAATTTTCATTTAACTTTTTTACTATATATTTTAGCCTACTCATATTTGTTCATATACAAGTTTTTTTTCCGTCAGATTTGAACAGTATTCTTCTATGGTGAAAACAAATCCATAATTGTGTTGAAGAATCATATCGATTTCGAATGCTCTTACAAATAAGAAGGTTATGATGGTCTATGACATTAGATTAGTAATAATGGTGAATTATGATTTTCTTATGACATTCTTATTGGGCTCTCCTAACATTAAACCGGATTATGTATATTGAGTTTGATTTATAATTTAAAATTACAAACTTTCAATTGTGAAATATGTTCAATTTTATATAGGATAATCTTGATCAGTTCTACCTAATAAACTCAAATGAATGAACATATATTTGATATTAAAGTTAAGAGATGAAATAACATGCAATCATTCTCCCCTAAAAATTATTAGTGGAGTTTTGCAGATTATCAATTTGGTGATTCAACAGTACAAGTATTGTTTTTGATCAGGAAGAAGGTAACTGACAATAATTAATATTCTTACCTAATTAACAAGGTATTTTTACCTTAATTATTTTCCTCTTAAATTTTATAATTTATTTTTGGAAAAAGAACCATTTTGGTGGATTGAAATTATTTGGTTTGACAGAAATAATGTGTCAATGAACATGACATAAAATTCATTTAGCAACATGAACTGTGCTTGAGATCGTGTCATGCAAGAGCTTCCAATCGAATGTAGTCGTACATGACTCCTTGAAAAGGAATTTCAAACTGCGTCTGAGTTAAGAAGATGATGTTGTCACCCTCAGAAATCCAACTGCTATCCACATTGATGCTGAACAACCAGTACAACCCATAGATTCCGTGTCGGACGATCGATTTGTCTCTCGCAATTAGCCCTGTCATGAAGTGAGCAGGCTGCTGTACTATTGGGTTGTTGGCATAATTCTTGTATCCTAGTTATTCTCTTGAGATCGTTGTTTGGGTTTTGAACAAATGATTGAGATCGTTGTTACATATTACGGCTTGTTAGTATTTGTTCATATACAAAATTTATTTCTTTTTATATCCCATCGGATATAAGGTAACAGTTGATATAAGCATGATATATCTCTATTAACTTCTACTCATGAAGATGATACCATGCAAGGCGGTGCCAACGAGAGACATTTGTGATTTTTAAAGTGATAGATTATATACACTATCTAACTGGATAATTTATATTATCGAATTTAGAGAAAAATTTTTTGGTAAAATTTCGTACAAGATAGCTTCGATTAGAGGTGTTATCCTAATAAGAGTATAGTTAATTTTACAAACATGTACTGTTGCTTCTTGGATCGGACAACAGAATGTATTATTATCTAATTTTTTATTTATAGTTATTTAGTTTTAGTTCTTGGTATTAAATTTATTTTGCATAACAATAATAATAATAATATTATTATTATTATTATTATAATTATTATTATTTGCTTATAATTGATATCGAACAATCGAAATCAAAATAACTTAGATTATAAAAAAAAATTTAAATCTTTTTATGAGATTAGATCTATTTATCTTTTAAATTATTATTTTAATCTTAAATTAATATTATTTTTAAATTAATCTATTATATATTATGTTCGATATGTGAATCTATCCCTCCGTTCACTTCTATTGTCTACGAGCGATATAACGCGGGAAGAACCATTGACGGAAGTGTACTGCCTGATTTGTCACAGGACCGTCGGTATGATTGTTGTCGGCGTCGGTACCGTAGAGGGTGGCGGCCATCACTTGAGAGGCCTCCAATAATAATTAGCTTGGACATCTTCCAATACTTAATTGTGATACAGAATTAAATGGGCACACACCAAAATAACAGATCAGAACATATCTTTCTTAATTTACGTCTCGAAATATTAATGAAACTCAATATAATATCGATCTAATTATTTGGTTTGACAGAAATAATATCTCAATGAACATGACAATCTTCATTCAGCAGCATGAACTGTCCTTGAGACTGTGTCATGCCGGAGCTTCCAATCGAATGTAGTCGTACATGACTCCTTGAAAAGGGCTTTCAGAACGCGTCTGAGTTAAGAAGATGATGTTGTCGCCTTCAAGAAGCCAACTGCTATCCACATCGATGCTGAACAACCAGTACAACCCATGGATTCCGTGTCGGGCGATCGAGTTTTCTCTCCCAATTAGGCCTGTCGTGAAGTGAGCAGGCTGCAGCACTATTGGGTTGTTGAATCGAACCTTCAAATCCAACATGAACACACATGTCATCACCAAGAACAAGGAGGAAGAGGTGGAGGAAGCGAGGATTTAGACATACTTGTATCTCAGAGAATAAGGCAGATGCAAGTGCCAGTCGAAGCTTGTAAGTTCCACTCCAGCGTACATTAATGAGTGGAAACTTTATCTGCCATGTAGTTGCCTGATAGGAAGCCTGCCCATGCTTCCTAGATAGGGTGGAGGCAGAAGAAGTCAAGCAAGTGAGCTCAACATGTCTTCGGAGAACAGAGATCAGAGGAAGTAAACGAACCTGGTAACGTGTGCGTAGAACCAGTCTTTCTTGTAGTCGCTGACGCCGACTGTATACATCAGATCTTGATCAGGATACAGATCTGCGTATCTCTCCCACAACCCGTACTGCCTAAACCTGTGATGAAGAACAACAACAACCAGGGGATTTACGTGAATGAAGTGCTGCAACCTCAAATGCAGTGAAATCAAGAACCCTTAGATCTGTTCTACCTATCAGGATGATTAACATAGAGTCTGTTGATATATTTAGGATCAGGATCTGGGACGAAGAACTCCCGGGCGGAGCGATCGGGAATGCCGATCTCCCACAAGGTTGGCCCATCTCTTGGTGGCCTATATACAAGGTTACCCAGATCGATGTGATTTCCTGCTCAGATTAGCATCATCAGATTCAAGAAATTGAGAGTGTAGAAGAACAAGAATAGCACAACACGTCACATACTAACCGGAGGTTACGGTTATGTTTACACTAGATTTGTAGTCCCCAATAAAACCAGGAACCCATGCATAAAGGTTGTACACTCCAGTTCTGACGTTCTTGATGTAGAAGTTGCCTTCAACGTCTGCTCTTACCCAGAATTGGTATCCCTGCAACACATCATGGTGAGTATGTTTAGCTCGAATTATGACAAGAACTTGCTTGAACATGATCAATAGGTAGGAACCTTGCTTTCTCTCTGCCAAGATCCTGCTTCTCCTGGTGAAGCCAAACCAACAAAAGCGGCATTCCCATTTACGGAATCGTTATTGCCGGGCCTGACAGAGTAATGTATCCTCATCAGAACAGATATCGTTCTACATCACGAGACACAGAATATGACTGAGAAATCAGACAAGTGTTACGTACTCGTCTACAACGAGTAGTCTACCGGAAACAGAGCCTCTTTGCTCGCTCTTTTGGAAGTCCGTTGACGCAGGAAATTTGTACGGCCAGCTTCCCTCTTCAACCCGCGCCTAAATCAAGAACAAGAAAGCTCAGTGTAGATGGGAAAAGAAGAATGTTAGAGAACACTTTATGCTCCAAGGAAATCACTATCACATACAGTAATATTAGTTTTCGATGGGAAAAGAAGAAAGACGGCCTACCTGCTTCTTGGCGTCCTCCCAGAGAAGCTTCGGATCCGATTTCGTCCAAGCAGAATTAAGGTAAATGAACACAGGGCCAAACACCTTCTTCCAGTATTCTCCGTTTCTGACTCTAGGCACAATGTCGTCCCCGGTGTAATGAGAACTCACAAAGATCTGAAATTTGGGGACAAAGAATTTGTACCAAACAAGTGAACCAAAATCAGTGCATCTTTTCTCTAACATTTTGATGCAAATAAGTCTGCAAGGTGAAAGATATCGGAGGCACAAGCATGGTACTCACAGCGAGGGAGGTAGGACCAACATGAGACGTCAGCTCCTGCTTCACAGGCCCTCCTGACTTAAACTCATTACTTGGGGTGATCACCCAAAACCCTACGGAAGGATCAGAAGAAATCCATCCATGCACCATACTGTCCTTGTTCTCACTGGAATACTGGTATTTATCATCCACCTATGCAATCATTCGGTAGATTCAGATGCTGCGCGCCTGATCACTGCTATTAACTGCATGAAAAGATAATTCAAAAGGAGACTCCTTTCTTACCTCCCCTCTCAAGGCTGCATTAATTGGGTTTGTCAGTCTGACTGCTTCTGGGTAATCCAACTTCTGTGACCTTCCGGGCTGGCGATCTTCTGGCATGGGCATGATTCTTTGTCTGTTGTCTGCAATGGCCATGTAGTGAAACCTGTTTCACAGAAGAAGTGTTAATGAAGAACAAGCTTAGGATCTATATAGCGAACATTACATGGTCAACGTAAAAAATTGCATGAGGAAAGGTGGAGATCATGTACTTGTCCTTTCTAAGCTTGAAAGCCACCCTGGTCTCTCCTAGATTGCAGTCGGGCAAGTCTTGAAGGTGTTCATATATGGCGTAGGTGTAGAAGCCTGAGCTGCCTCGCAACATTACAAACCTACAGAATTATAAGCTCAATCTCAATTAGCTAAACTACATGTATTTGCTTCTTGACAAGCGCAGAATCTGCGGTGCAACCTTTTGTCGATGTTTAAAGGCACAAGCTCGTCTCGGGAGGAGGGATCCCAATGTGTTCTGAAAGAGACCTCAGCCTGGTTTGCATCTTGCTGCACTACGTCAAATTCTGTTCCGTGTATTCTGTAAGCCAGTTGAAGTGGTTAGCAGAAGCTAAAAGGTTACGGGAGGAAGAGAGAGATAAGCAGCGACACACACTTCTGAAATATGCCAGAATGTCGATCTGATGGATTCCAAACAAGATCCCAATACCTGCATAACCAGTGGATGATAAGATCGATATGTATTTGAGGGATCAAAAAAGATTAATTGCGGCTATATATTTGCATACCCTCTATTGTCTTCCCTGTTGTTGACTTCCATTACATTATCAAGTCCATGATATTTGACTCCCGTAACGAAACCTCCGGGGTTCGACAACGTGAGTTGGACGATGCCATTGTCCAACACAACCTGCAAATCTACTTGTGTCAGACACATCGCTCAAACTACTCCGACCATTGACGAAACCAAAAGGATAGCTTACATATTCGCGTTCGACGTGCACCGTCACACCGCCGTCGGTGGCGGCGGGGCGCAGGTCGTCTGAGGAAGCGAAGCTGGTAAGGATTGCGCTGCATGCAGTGATGACGGATTAAGAGAGATGGTAAAAGAAACAGTCGATGCAAGTGTGGTGTATCTCTGTTAGCTTCTACTTACACGAAGATGATGCCATGCAAGGCCGTGCGAACGAGAGCCATTGGGAAGCTTAGATTGTTGGCTTTCGATAGTAAATCAAGGAAAAAAAGGGAAGAAGATGATAGAAGAAATGAGGAGTGCTTTAAATCCGTATTATTCTGGATTTATAATAGTTAAAAGGATAGAGTATAGATTTTTTAAACAAAAAAGAAATCAATCATAGTTCAACAAATCTTCTCATCGTCATCTATTTATCTTAATCTAAATTTTTATCTTTTGTTACATCTAATCTTAACTATTTAAATTAATTTTATTATATCCTCTTAATTTAAAATAGTTATAAGATCAATCTCAATTAGCTAGCCTACTCGTATTAGCTAGCCTCGGTGGGAGGGATCCCATTGTGTTCTGAAAGAGACCACAACCTGGTCTGCATCTTGCTGCACTGCGTCAAATTCTGTTCCGAGTATTCTGAACCCAGTTGAAATGGTAAGCAAAATGTAAAAGGTTAGGGGAGGAAGAGAGACATGAGCAGTTACACTCGCATATCAAATATGCCTGAATCTCGATCCCAATATGGATTCCAAATAAGATCCCAATACCTGCATCACCAGTGGGTGATAAGATCGATATGCAAATAAGATCCCAATACCCTCTAAAGTCTTCCTTTTCCATAACTTCCATTATATTATCAAGTCCATGGTCTTTGACTCCCGTAAGGGAACCTTCGGGCTTCGACAGCGTGAGTTGGACGATGCCATTGTCCAACACAACCTGCAAATCCACATCTGGCAGACACATCGCTCAAACTTCTCCGAACCATTGACGAAACAAAAAAGATATCTTAAATATTCGCGTTCGACGTGAACCGTCACGCCAGCGGCCGGACGCAGGTCGTCTGAACCAGTGAAGCTGGTAACGATTGTCCTTCGTGCAGTGATGACGGATTAAGACAGAGGGTATAAGAAACAGTCGATGCAAGTTTGGTGGATCTCTGCTAGCTTCTACTTATACGAAGATGATGCCACGCAAGGCCGTGCGAGCGAGAGCGATTTAGGAGCTTAGATGCCCACGAGTTGCTGCTATGTGGAAAGATGAAGAAGGAGATGCGTGATGAACCACGTAGTTGCTGCTATGTGGAAAGATAAACTTAATTTTAATTTTGATAATCAACTATAGTTAATGTGTCCTAACTTACTTTTTTTTTATATATTATCGTGCTTGACATTAAGAAAGAAGTAAGAACCTAATTATTATAGATAATTATTATCATATCAATTGTGTCCCATTGTACTTCGGAGTAAGGATTTATCTATTTTAGAGCATAATATCTCTTTTAGAAACTAAAAAAATTATTTCTTAAATAAAAAAAAATCGATAGTGACCTTTGTCAAACATGCATGCTCTTGGCATAGAGAATGCCTTGTCTGATTAGGGTGCATCAAATATCGTAATGTTTATGCTATAGGTGGATATATTATACACCAAAAGATATTTTGCTTAATTAAGACGCTTCAGGTGCTCTGATGTTTATAGCTTAGGGAAATGCATCGTCTTGGAGAAGATTATTATTATTTATTTAGAATGTGTTGAATGCTTTAATGCTTATCTCAAGGCCAGATACATAGTGCATGTGGGAGATATTTTCTTGATTATTGTGTATGGGATGTTCATTTGTGTGGTTAGGACACATTTGGCATTTTGATGGGCATAGGGGAAGCTTTGAGTGCATTGACCAGTTTGATGCTTATTGAACACGATCCTGCATGGAGGGATGTTTTAGTTAATTGTGGTGCTTTAAGCACTCTGATATTTATGTTATAGCGAACATATCATGAGT
Source organism: Musa acuminata AAA Group (assembly GCF_036884655.1). Lineage (NCBI taxonomy): Eukaryota > Viridiplantae > Streptophyta > Magnoliopsida > Zingiberales > Musaceae > Musa > Musa acuminata. The sequence goes on along the minus strand of NC_088338.1, from coordinate 5,914,759 downwards.
AGGGAGATGTGCTTAGTGCATTAATTTCTTCGTAGTTGTTTGATTGATTTGATCGAGTAGGTCAGGCATTCTTTTTTTCTTTAATAGTTTGGATTAGGCATTTTTTGTTCGATAAGAATGGTCTAATATTTTTCATCTTATAAGAGTGGGTTAAGAATCTTTGATCCGACGAGTGAGCCATGCATTTTTAGGCTGACACGAACAAACATTTTTTGCTTGATGAGAGTGGGTTGAACATTTTTGGCCCAGTGAGAATTGGTGAAATATGTTTAGGTTATGTCATTGATGAAGTTATGAATGAGTATAAAAGGATGAGGGTTGGCCACTTTACAAGCCTCAATGTTGGAACATTTTGACGTAGTTAGCTTAGGACTTGTTATTGCCTTATAGATGGGCTATTTGGAAATATATTCTTAATAAAGTGGAACTCACTCCTTTCGCAATGGCCCAAAGAATAACATGGAAGCATGAGGAATATGGGAATATCACTCCTTATCATTTTCTTATAAGGTGTTCGGAAAAGCCCAACATATGTGGGTATCATAAGTAGTGTATACAATCATTTAAGTCCTAAATGCCACATGTTCTCCCAAGGATTTTAGAACGTGAAGATGAGAGTTGGTGGAAATATATTTCTTTTGTATCGGTTGGGTGAAAAAAATTGATTATGGAGATTGATTTTATTGAGTTCTTTCTCGAGTCAGATCTTGTGTCTCATATCATCAAGATACTTATCCATCTCTTATAGAGATTTATATAAGATAAGACTTATCTCATAGGTCGAGTGTGCCTCGGGTTCATGCTAATGCCAAACTAGATCATTGTCGACTTTAGGCAGTAGTTGCGACTCTGGATTGTCATTGGCATTGTTGACCTAGGGCTCTCTGTAGCGTTCAACAATAGTTCTGACTATGGTGCAGCAAGAACTTTACGTCATGATTGATGAGCCATTAGGTCTTGTGTTGCTACTAGTTAATTATAGGAGAGGGTGGATGATGGTTTACATAATCTCAAACACAAAGCTTGCACTTGGTGAGTAAGTCCAAGAAGGGTCTCAATAAGTTGATCTGATCGACTTTTTTACTATATTGTTGCATTTGACGTTGAATAAGAAGTATGAACTCGTGAGATGACTTGTTTTGAAGATTCATAACATTGGTGGTTTTCTAGAAGTATAGTAAGCTCCCATATATTTATTTTTATTAATAATATAATTTTTTTCATTTATAGTTTATCATCATTTTTCTTCTCTACGAGCTTCTTCAAAGATTAATGGATTATATCATGCAAAGAGACAAAATAAAGAAAACTTATCATTATTAGTATCGATCCTTTGAGTCATATTATATAGCTCCTAGATTATTCTTATATTTTTAAATAATATTTTTCTTTTCACATTGATTATTATGATTATAATAACATTCAAAGGAGTAGTATCTATATCTTTTGAAAACATAACATTACATTTCAGATCTTTTAAAATTTCTATCATATCCATAGCCTCCACCATATCTTTAATCATAACTGGCTAAAATTTCTTTATCACTTTCGTTGTTTTGAAATTCTTGATTGGGCTAATTTCTATCACTTCTTCCTCTTTATATATGATCGCTTCCTCTTTAATATTTTAATTCACTTTTGTTTTTAAGCTTGGTTTGGAGTACTTGCTCTATAGATTTTTCTTCTTTTTTTATATGCCTTTATTTATAAATTTGAAGAGTACCTATTAGTTGTTCTAAAGATATTTCTAAATCTTTAAACTCTTCAATTATTATAATAATAAAATTAAACTTTGGATCTAGATATCTTAATATTTTCTTATTGCTCTTTGTTCACTTATTTATTCATCATTTTATCTCATTTGATGAATAATAAAAGTAATTTTTTAAAAATTATTAAAAATAGATTCAAAAGTACCTTGTTGTAATTTTTCAAACTTAACTCATAAAACTTGTAGACAAAGCTTTTTTACCTTGTTCACACAACTAAATATTTTGTTAAGCATTTCCCAAGCCTCTTTTGAAGTATTTGCTAGAGTAATGATTTTGAATATTATATCATCAAGCTCTTTATAAATTGCGAGCAAAGCTTTTTTCTCCTTCTTCCTTTTATTTTTGATTTTTTTTCATACTTCTACATATATTGCTCCTTCTATTGAACTTGGTTCAATAAATCCATCTTTTATAAACTCCTATATATCTTGAGAGCCTAGAAGGACCTTCATTTAGATGCACAATATATCATAATTTTTTTTGTCAATCTAAGTATTCGAAGTTGGATGGTGCTTGAGGAAGAGACCATAGCCTAACTTGAGCCTTGATACTAAAAGTTGAACTATGTAGGGAGAAAAAAAAAAGCTATCACATAAAGAAAGAGTAGGATAAACAAAATATTATAAACAAAAAGCTATCACATGAGGAGTCTATATAGTCCTCATATATACATTACATTTATTCCATTTAATATGAATCTATCTTTTCTAAGAAATTCTTTCAAGAATCAATAATCAATTTTGGTTTATTCTTCTATAAGTCTTTAGTATTTTACCTCTTGATACAATGAACTTCTTCATGATAACTTAATAATTTTAATTCCAGCAAGAAAGGCCCGAGAAAATTTCAAGAGTTTAGGGAGTTATGAGAATTTGTGATAAGAAAGTAACTAAAGAAACCCTCTTTTATAGCATTTATTCTACAATATCATCAATCATGAAAGATTACATGCTTTAACGAGAGAACATTCCCTTTAAATATCGTGCTGATTTAGCATGCACGTGTGCTGTGTTTCAATTAGATGTAGATAATTGTATACCATTTTCTTCCTATTGCAATTGGGGTAGGGGTTTGTCTATACTGGAGCACAACGTATATACTAGGAACTCAATAGTTGTTGTCTACATTAAAAATGGATATAGCATGCTCTCGACACCTTCATCCAAGATGAATGCATAGGACATAGGGGATGTTTTGCTAAGTTAAGGTGCATTGCATGTCCTGATGCTTTTGTCTTGGGTGGATGTATCATATGCAAAAAGATATTAACTTGGTTGGAGAGCATCAGATGCTTTGATATGTCATGCACCAGAGAGATGTTTTGCATGACTATAGCACATATGTTGTTTTGATACTTATATCCTCGGATGATGCATCACATATAAAATGTTTTGCTTGATTGTAGTGTATCAAGTCTTTTAATACTTATATTTTATGAGATATATCATGCATGAGGAGATATTTTGCTTAGTTCATCAAGTGCTTTGATGATTATATCCTAGATGGATGTATTGTGCGTAGTGAGATGCTTTCTCAATCAATTAGAACACATCTTATACAATGAGATGCTTTGTTAGGGTATATTATACGCTTTAATATTTGTATCATGGAAAACACATCATGCTCGATAAAAATGCTTTACTTAATTAGAATGGGCCAGTCCTTTTTTTTTGGTCAAATGAGAGTGGTCAACCATTTTTTTTGTTGTTACAAGTATGTTGGGTAGAACATTTTTGTTTCTATGAGAGTGGGTCATGCATTATTAAAACGATGTGGGTGGTTTAGACATCTTTTGCCCAATAAGAATGAAAAAAATAATTTTAGTTCGACAAGGAGGCCTTTTACATATTCACGTTATTAATATTAACACAAAAGTAGGGGGTGTTCTAATGGTAAAAAACAGCTAGGGGAGATCATATTTCAAGCCTTACAAGACTTGATTGGGTTCAATCGGCTTGCCAAATAGTAAAACAATTGACTCGAGGGACAAATGACCAGTTTACCACTCTCAATAGTCATATAACGAATATTTCTAAGAGTATTTTGATCATTTCATAATTAAAATATAAAAATATAAACTTATCCCTTCCAACAGATTAATAAAAGCCAGTTTTAGGGATATTTTAAAAAGGAAGAATCCCTTAAAAGCTAGTCCATTGTAAACCAATCACATGAGTGATAGCATATGTGACTTGACACGCAGTTTTTTTGCTTATTATTATTATTTGATATTTTATCACTTTATATTATTTTTTGTTTGAATATATTGTGACGTCTATGGATCTGTGCATTGGGAATCGGTTCGTGATGAGATCACAATAATGAGACCGATTCGTCTTTAAACACAAATCCTAACTAATCCCGGTAATAGGTTACTCGAGAGGGACATCGAGATAACCGGATAGACTGGTGTGTTGTATACCCGTCCATATGATGGATGCAGCTGGTCTCATAGTTGCTCGTGTGAGGACACTAGGGATACAGTACAGGTACTCACTGAATAATGAGTTCACTAATTGATCCGCTTACGGAATGTTGGATGGTTGATGATGCCTTATTGTCATACATTCCGTAGTCCTAGTGGTGTATCTAGTTCTTAGACTTGAAATACCAAGGATGTCCTGTATGAGTACTCCATTCTTTAATACTAGACTTATAAGTCTAGAGGTTTCAGATCTAGTACAACTACTCATGGGAGTGGTAGCCAACCTTACGAGGACTATTGAGTGTCGATAGAGAATCATCTACTTTCGATGTCATGAGAGAAAAATCTCATGTATTCTTGCTCAAACAAATCTTTGGTCATGGTCATTCGGATTGAGAGAGAGAATTCTCCGGGAGAATCTGATTAAAGCGAGACTCGAGCAGAAACCGTATGGGTCTGATAGCACTATACCCGGTATACAGTTTTTGAGATATTAGATGGATAAGGACTATAGGTATCTAGTAACTAAGGACAGACAGGTCCAATGAATTAGATTCTCATATATCGTCTAGGGATTACAGCATAGTGGCATAGTACGTCCATGGTCGATGAGTCGAGTGAATTATTATAGAGATAATAATTCACTGAGCCAGAAGGAGTTCTGATAGGTATGACTCATGACCAGCTCGATATTGGGCCTAGAGGGTCACACACATATGGTAGGCATTATGATAAGTAGAGGTTTGGATATGAGATATCCGATAGAGTCCCTCTCTTATTGGATATCCAATAAGCCCCCAAATTATTGGATTCTATGGATGAGATCCAATAAAAGCCAATGATAAACTATTGGATAGAGATCTACTAATCTAAGAGGCTTGGGTAGTTGGATGAAGATCCAATACCCAATATGGTAGGATTCATTAGGGTTAAGTTGACAAGAGACCTCTATAAATAGGAGGGAACTAATGGTTCATAGGCTAGAGCCTCTTTGGATTATCATCTTTTATTCTCCTCCCCTTCTCCTCCTTAGATAACAAGCTTGGAGTTTTGAGGAGCATCGTTGTAGCCCTATTATGTGGACCACTGCTAGAGAGGAGGATGCTTGACCTCCTTCACCCTCTCCTAGAGATCTACAAGGATTCAGGAATATACGATCTCCCTAGGTAACATAATTTATCTTACATATGGCTTTTAAGTTTCACAGATTTTACGTACCAATCTTCGCATGACAACAAACATATCTATAGAAAATTTGAAGATTTTGTTTTATGTTCTTCTACTGCGCATGTGATGTCGCCCCCTAAGATTTCTCCTATAATGGTATCAGAGCCAGGTTGTTCATGCAAAAGATTGATTTTGAACTATGTGTGTTGTGTTTTGGAGAAGCTTTTGACATGAAAATCATTGACGTAAAAGCGAGAAAGGGCTACAACTGTTGTTGCCCTTGCTACCCTCGTAGATGGTAGCTTGTTGCCATCTGCGTGCGTGTAGTCACCTGCAACGGCGGCCGTAGGCAAGCAGCACAGCGCTAGCACACGCACAGGCATTATGCTTGCAATAGTCGGCCGACGGCCTACTTGCAGCCGGTGGGAGCTTGTAGCCCACACGTGCCCCACCCGTGGGCGCTGCACGGGCACAATGCCCGTAAGGGCGGCGCTCGCCCGCGGGTGAGCCGCCTGCAAGGGCAACTCCTACAAGGGGCAACGGTCGCCCTCAAGGGGTTGTACCACCCGTAGCGGTGCTTGCAATGGTGCCCACCCACATGGGGTGGCACCACCTGCGGGCGAACCATCGGGGCAAAGGTGGCGCCCTCGCCCCCCCTCCTGCAATGGCCACCGCTGGTAGGGTGGCGGTGGTTGTAGCACAGCTTAGGAGATGGGGAGGTTTAGGTTTTTTTTAGCAAAAGATAGTTTTGCCCCTCGGAATTTTAAAAATTTCGAATTCTATCTTTTTTGTCTAAATTACCAAAATACCCTCTCATGATTTCAAAAATATTAATTAATTAAAAAAATTAATTATTATTATTATTATCTAGTAGTCCTATATGATGTGGATGGATGATCACGGGCTGTGTGATGTGTGTGTACTTATGATTATTATTAATGGGGCCTACGAGCCTCCATTTTATTTCTCATTTATTATCAAGTCTGTGTATCTATGATTAAGTTGTAATCACATAAGGCGATATAGTAGGAGCATAGAAGCGATAGCGAGACCCACAAGACGGACGATCGTGATATATAGAGATGTGTCGAGATGCCGGCAGAACCGATGAGGATGAGATGGATGATCACAGGGCATGAAGATGCATTGGTGCACACATAGATCTTGATATGAGTGATTAGGCCCATTGGCTCGGGCCTGATCACATTAGGCCATGGTCCATGATCATATGATGCGATTGCTCATATGATATGTGATTGCTTATATACCTACTATATATGTATATATATTTGTTTGTGATGTAGATATATATTAAATATGTATGTGCGTGACATGTCATATTAGGAGACCAAATCAAATCTCCTCTCTCGATAATATTAAGTCAGTAAACGTGAGGCAATTAGATTGACCCACGTGGTCTTCCATTGTTATAGGTAGGGATCGATTCTCGATGTAGGTTGAGTTGGTCAAGTCCCTCGAGGCTCACCTATATCACGATTTACTATTTTGCCTATGACATAAAGATGTCACCAGTGACATGAGGATATATTATACTTGGTCGAGTCCCTCGAGGGTATATCATCAAATCAGACTCATCTTGTAATGATTGTGTTGACTTAACCGGACATCATAATTGGTCGAGTCCCTCAAGACCATGGTAGTTCGGAGGCCGAATAGGATGGAAATCATAAGGAGTTGTGATCGGCAAGAATTGCCTACCTTTCGGGCTTAGTGTGATTGTTCGAGTCCCTCGAAGTTACATTAAGATGCTGATTAGATCCCGATCCTCACTAGAAGTCTGCCGGAGACTTCCGTTTCACATGCTGAGGGTGTCGTGTGACTTGCTAATAAAATAGTAGGAGTAGATTAAAATAGAAGTCCATATCTTTTTTATTTATTTTTATAAAATTTACATATTATTTATTTCTTTTGCATCTTTATTTTCAGAAAATATCGTTTTCAAATTCCTTACGTGGCATACTTGATGTCAATCGCCTTATTGGTTCAAATTATATGGATTGACTCCACAACTTAAGAATTATTCTCACGAAGGAGAAAATCACATAAAAATCTACTCTTGCTTGGTGTTACATGTTGGGCTCCATGACTCCTGAGTTGACAGCATAAAAAGATGGATGTCAGATCCATTCTCTTACATGTCCGTAAACTGTTTGAGAAATAGGGAAGAACTCAGCGATATGAGATATCCAAGAGCCTCTTTCGCGCTAGGATGACTAAGGGGATACATGTTCAAAATCATGACCTAAAGATGATTAAGTGGATAGAGAAACTCACAGGTCTAGGAATGATCCTAGAGGATAACCTGTGTGTAGATCTTATGCTTCAGTCCGTACCAGATTTTTTTTCACAATTCAAAATTAATTTTAATATGAATAAGCTTAAGGTGACTCTCCCTTAGCTCCTGAATACGTTGAGGGAGACAAAGAGTACTATCAAGAAAGAGAAGTCAGTTCTCTATACTGGTGAGACCAGAAAGAAAAGAAAGACAGAAAAGTCCCGAGCAAGGGCAAGGGCATACAATAAAATTTCATATTTATCGGGTGCTTATTATCCTACTTCTCATATATTTTTAATTATTTTTATTAATATTGCTCTTAATTTAGAATAATATCAATATGATTATGATTTAAATATGAGTACCATGACAATGAAATCAAAATCGACTAATTATTTTCTTGAAATTTCATCAAACTAATGCCTGGGCTAGTTGGCAAGGTACGGATTGGGTGAAACCTTCGTTGAACTAATCGGGCCTGCCATTCGCCTGATCACAACTAGTCGAGTGGGTTTGGATATCTATCGAAAAGAATACCTACCATTTAAGGGAAAGAGGCTTGGATTGGTGATAACATAAAAGTATTTATGTTATTAATATTAATATAAAAGTGATACGACTATAATCGACAACCAATCATAGTCTCTTCCCTACGTTTCAATGTCTGAGAAGAACATAACTCTATTAATTTTCATCTTCAATTTCTCAAATTATTCATGCAACTCGATGACATCGATCTAAGAATATGGTTTGATAGAATCAAAATTTCAATGATCATGACATAATCTAAATTAAGCAACGTCCTCCGTGCTTGCGACAGTGCCTGCGGGAGCTTCCATTCGGATGTAATCGTACATGACTCCATTAAAAGGGCTTTGGCCTCGCGTCTGGGTTAAGAAGATGATGTTGTCGCCTTTAAGAAGCCAACTGCTCTCCACATCGATGCTGAACAACCAGTACAACCCATGGATTCCGTGTCGGGCGATCGAGTTGTCTCTCCCAATTAGCCCTGTCGTGAAGTGTGCAGGCTGCACTCTTGGGTTGTTGAATCGAACCTTCAAATCCAACGAGAACACTCATGTCATCACCAACAAGAAGAAGGAGGAGGAGGAGGAGGAAGAGAGGATTCAGACACACTTGTAGCTCAGATAGATGGGAAGCCGCAAGCGCCACTCGAAGCTTGTAAGGTCCATTCCGACGCACACTATCGAGTCGAAACCTTATCTGCCATGTAGTTGCCTGATAGGAACCCTGCCCATCCTTCCTGCAAGAAACGTAGAAGAACTAAAAAAAAATGAATTCAACGTATCTTCACAGATGAGAGATCAGAGGAAGTAGACGAACCTGGTAACTTGTGCGTAGAACCAGTCTTTCCTGTAGTCACTGACACCAATTGTATAGTTCAGATCCCCAGCAGGATACAGATCTGCGTATCTCTCCCACAACCCATACTGCCTGAACCTGTGATGAAGAAGAAGAACACCAAGGGATTTAGGGGAATGAAGTGCTGCAACCTCAAATGCAGTGAAATCCAAGAACCCTCAGATTTGTGCAACCTATCAGGATGATGCACATAGAGTCTGTTGGTATATTTAGGATCAGGATCTGGGACGAAGAACTCCGCGGCGGAGCGATCGGGAATGCCGATCTCCCACAAGGTTGGCCCATCTCTTGGAGGATTATACACAAGGTTACCCAGATTGATGTGATTTCCTGCTCGGATTAATATCATCAGATTCATGAAATTGACAGTGTAGAAGAACAAGAATATCACAACAAACATATCATACTAACCTGACGTCACGGTTATGTTTACACTAGATTTGTAGTCCCCAATGAAACCAGGAACCCATGCGTAAAGGTTGTACACTCCAGTTCTTACGTTCTTGATGACGAAGTTGCCGTCAACGTCTGCTCTCACCCAGAACTGATATCCCTGCAACACATGATGGTGATCAATTTTAGCTCGGATCATGACAGGAACTTGCTTGAGCATGATCCATAGGTAGGAACCTTGCTTTCTCTCTGCCAAGATCCTGCTTCTCCTGGTGAAGCCAAACCAACAAAAGCAGAATTCCCATTTATGTATTCCTTATTGATGTACCTGACAGAATAATATATCCTCATTGGAACTGAGATCACTCCACATTATGAGGCACAGTAAAATGCTCGAGGAAACAGAAAAGTGCTACATACTTGTCTACAACACGTAGTCTACCAGAAACAGAGCCTCTCTTCTCGCTCTTGTGGAAGTCCTCTGAAGCAGGAAACTCGTACGGCCACTTCCCCACTTCAACCTGCATCTGAATCAAGAACAAGAAAGTTCAGTGTAGAGTCTCGTGCATGTGTCTCAGGGTTGACAAGTAGAAGGAATTCAAGCATGGAAAGACTACCACATAGAATATAGTTTTCGATGGGAAAAGAAGCAAGAAAGCTTACCTGCTTCTTGGCGTCTTCCCAGAGAAGCTTTGGATCCGATTTGTCCGGAGCAGAATTAAGATATATGAACACAGGACCAAACACCTTCTTCCAGTATTCTCCGTTCCTGAATTTAGGCACAGTGTCCACCCCGGAGTAATGAGAGCTCACGAACATCTAAAATTTGGGAAGAAAGGATTCGTATCAAACAAATGAATGTGGCTTGGGAGGAAGATTAAAGATCTTGCAGGTGATTGAGGCACTTACAGAAAGGGCGGTAGGACCAACATGAGATGTCAGATCCTGCTTCACAGGCCCTCCTGACTTAAACTCATTACTTGGGGTGATCACCCAAAACCCTACGGAAGGATCAGAAGAAATCCATCCATGCACCATACTGTCCTTGTTATCACAGGAATACTGGTATTTGTCATCCACCTATGCAATTATTTGGCAGATTCAGATGCTGCATGATCACTCTATGAACTGCGTAAATGGAAGCATTCAAATGTAGACCTCTGTTTACCTCCCCTCTCAAGGTTGCATTGATTGGATCAGTGAGTCGGACTGCTTCAGGGTATCCTAACTTTTCTGACCTTCCTTCCCCGCGATCATCAGGCATTGGCATGATTCTTTGCCTGTTGTCTGCAATGGCCATGTAGTGAAACCTGTTTCGGAGAATAAGTGTTTCTGAGGAAGCTAGTAACACAAGAAAAGAACAAGCTTACGATCTACATCATGAACATTAAATGGTCAAGAAGACAATTGCATGAAGAAAGGTGGAGATCATGTACTTGTCCTTTCGAAGCTTGAAAACCACCCTGGTCTCTCCTAGATTGACGTCAGGCAAGCCTTGAAGGTGTTCATATATGGCGTAGGTGTAGAAGCCTGAGCTGCCTTGCAACATTACAAACCTACAGAATTATAAGCTCAATCTCAATTAGCTAGCCTACAAGTATTTGCTTCTCGTCAAGCGCAGAATCTGCGGTGCAACCTTTTGTCGATGTTTAAAGGCACAAGCTTGCCTCGGTTGGAGGGATCCCATTGTGTTCTGAAAGAGACCTCAACATGGTTTGCATCTCCCTTCAATACTTCAAATTCTGTTCCGTATACTCTGTAAGCCAGTTGAAATGGTAAGCAGAAGCTAAAAGGTTAGGGGAGGAAAAGAGAGATGAGCAGCTGCACTCACTTCTGATATATGCCAGAATCTCGATCTGATGGATTCCAAACAAGATCCCAATACCTGCCCATCACCAGTGGATGATAAGATCGATATGCATTTGAGGGATCGAAAAAGATTAATTGCAGATATATGTTAGCATACCCTCTACTGTCTTCTTTGTCGATAACTTCCATTACATTATCAACTCCATGGTATTTGACTCCCGTAATGGAACCTTGGGGCTTCGACAACGTGACTTGGACGATGCCATTGTCCAACACAACCTGCAAATCCACTTCTGTCGGACACATCGCTCAAACTACTCCAAACCATTGACAAAACAAAAAAGGATAGCTTACATATTCGCCTTCGTCGTGCACCGTCACACCAGCGGCGCCCGCGGTCGGATGCAGCTCGTTTAAGCAAGCGAAGATGGTAAAGGTTGCACTGCATGCAGCGGTGACGGATTAAGAGAGAGGGTATAAGAAACAGCCGATGCAAGTGTGGTGTATATCTGCTAGCTTTCTACTTACAGGAAGATGATGCCATGCAAGGCCGTGCGAGCGACAGCCATTTTGGAGCTTAGATGGCCACGAGTGGCTGCTACGTGAGTGAAGACGCCCCTCGGGCTTTGGATAGGTAGCAGCACCGATGGTTTGGGTTTTGGTTTAAGTATTATGAGCGGTTTTGGTTTAACTATTGACATTACGCAATGGGTGATCTATCTTATAACGATGAGCAGCTAAACTCAATTTGATGAGAAGCGTGATGAACCACGTAGCATCCCAAATTTATATCTTTCTTATTTTCCTCTCTCGATCTTTCTATTATTGTTTACCAAACTGCTGCGAATATTTTTTTTTAACTTAATATTTTTAATATTATTGTGCTTGACGTTAAGAAAAAAGTTTAAACCTGATTATTATGTATATATATTTGTCAATTGTGTCCCATTGCACTTCGGAATAAGGATTTATCTATTTTGAGGGATATTATCCCTTTCAGAAACTCAAAAATTATAGCTTAAATAAAAAAAAATACTCAAAATTTATTATATATACTAGACATTTTAATGTTTATGTTATAGGTGGACACATCATACGCCAACAGATGTTTGCCTAATTAAGACATTTCAGGCACTCTATACTTATCGCTTAGGTGAATGCATCGTGTATGAGGAGATTATTTTCTTATTTAGATGCATTGAATACCTTCATGCTTATCTCAAGGTTAGATATATGGTGGTGCGTGAGAGAGAGATATTTTGTTTGATTATTATACATTTGAAGTTTGGTGCTTATTTTTTAAGTAGATGCATCGTGTACGTGTATGAGATGATGATTTGTATGATTAGAACACATGCGGCATTTCGATGCTTATGATGATTTGTATGGTTAGGACATTTGGTATTTTGATGCCTATGTGCTAGGAGATGCACATAGGCATCAAAATACCATGTTATGCACGAAGAGATATTTTGCTCGATTATGATGCATTAAGTGCTTTGATATTTATGTTATAGGGAATGTATCATGAATAGGGAAATTCTATGCTTAGTTAGGGTGCGCTAATTTGTTCACACATCTAGGTTGTTTGATTGATTTGATCGAGGAGGTCAAACATTCTTTCTTTCTTTCCTCTAATAATGTGAGTTAAGCATATTTTGTTCGACAATGGTGGTCTAATATTTTTCATCATATAAGGGTGGGTTAGAAATCTTTGATCCGACAAGTAGGCCAAGCATTTTTAGGCCAACGAGATAAGAGATTTTTTGCTTGCGAGAATGGATTAAACATTTTTTGCCAAATGAGAATGGGTGAAACATTTTAGGTTGTCATTGATGAAGGCATGAAAGCGTATGGAAGGATGAGGGTCGGCCACTTTGCAATACATGGAAGCACGAGGAATATGGGTGTATCACTCCCTATCATTTTTTATAAGGTGGTGGGAAAAGCCAAACATATGTGGGCATCATAAGTAGTGTATAAAGTCATTTAAGTCCTAAATATCACATGCTGTATGTGATAGGTGCTTCCGTCAAAAGTTTTTAGAATGTGAAGATGAGAGTTGGGAGAAATATATTTCTTTTGTATCAGTTGGGTGAAAGATTACTAGTTCCGGAGATCAATTTTGTTGAGTTCTTTCTCGAGTCATATCTTGTTTCTCATATCATCAAGATACTTATCTTTGGTAGAAGTTTATGTAAGAATTCATCTCATGGGTTGAGTGTGCCTCAAGTTCATGTTGATACCAAACTAGATCATTGTCCTTGCAACTCTCTCGATTGTCATTGGCATTGCTGACCTAGGGCTCTCCATAGTGTTCAACAATAGTTCCGATATGGTGCAGCTAGAACTTTATATCATGATTGATGAGTCATTAGGTTTTATGTTGCTACTAGTTAATTATAGGAGACGGTGGATGATTGTTTGCATAATCTCAAATAGAGCTTGCACTTGGTAAGTCCAAGGAGGGTCTCAAGAAGTTGGTCTGACCTACTTTCAAACAGAGAGCTAACTTGTGAGATAATTTGATTACAGGCAAGATGGTGCCTTAATAAGTTTAATTCTAACAAAAAACAAAAGGGTGAGTTTTGAGTATTTGTGATAAGAAAGTAATTAAAGAAAGCATGGTTTATAGCATTTATTCTACATTCATCATCAATCATGAAAGATTAAAATATCATGCTGAATATTCTATTTAAATATCATGCTGATTTAGCAATCATATGTGTTGAGTTTAAGTTAGTTATAGATAATTGAATATTATTTTCTATCTATTGCAATTTGGGGTAGAGGTTTGTCTCTACTGAAGGATAAGGTATTTGCTAGAAACTCAATAGTTGTTATCTATATTAAAAATGAGTATAGTGTGCTATCTCTCGATGCCTTCGTCCAAGATGAATGCATGAGACACAGGGGATGTTTTGCTAAGTTAAGGTGCATTGCATGCCCTGATACTTTTGTCTTGGATGGATGTATCTTGTGTAAGAAGATATTTACTTAGTTGGAGAGCATTGATGCTTATATCCTATGTAGATATGTTATGCATGAGAGAGATGTTTTGCATAACTATAGCTGTCGTCTTGATACTTATGTCCTAGGAGGAGGAGGATGCATCACATATAAGATGTTTTGTTCGATTATAGTGTATCAAATCTTTTGATACTTCAAGTTTTATGAGATACATAGAAGATGCTTTGCTTAGTTAGAGTGTATCAAGTGCTTTGATGATTATATCCTAAACAGATATAGTATGTGAAGTGAGATGCTTCCTTAATGAATTAGAACACATTAGGTGCTTTGGTATTTATGTAATGGAGAATACATCATATACATACAGTGAGATGCTTTGTCTGATTATGATGTATTAGATGGTTTAATATTTATACCATTGAAACATATGTAAAATACTTTACCCGATTAGGAAACATTAGACACATTGGTCCCATTAGTGGTTTGATTGATTTGACTAAATCTGTTATGTATTTTCTTAAGATAAGAGTGGGTTAGCAAATTTTTTGTCAGATGAAGAGTGGTTGACCATTTTTTGGTGTTACAAGTGTGTTGGGTATTTTTGACCCAACGAAAATGGGTAGAACATTTTTGGTTTGATGAGAGCAGGCTATGAATTATTAAGCTGATGTTGGTGGTTTAGACTTTTATTTTTCTGATAAGAATGAAAATAATTTTGGCCTGACAAGAATAGTAAGATGTTTTTGGCCCAACAAGGAAGCCTTTTATATATTCATATTATTAATATGTAAAAGTAAGAGGTATTCTAGTGGTAAAAAGCAACTAGAGGATGATAAAGCATATTTTAGGCTCAAGATACGTCATAGTTGATGTCACACCTCAGATCAGAATTCGTACCAAGACGTTGTTCGACCCGCGTACCACCACGCTCGGACCAAGAAATGCTTATCAACATCCCGTCGCAAGGGCCCGACCTACCTCGACGTCCAGCTCAGCCGACAAAGAACTTCCAACATTGACCCATGGATCAGACCGTACTGACTCACTAGCCACAATACATTTGTTCACATATCATATTTTAAGCCTTATGAGTGCAAAAAGGCACATTTTTAAAATCGTAAGTGTCAAAAGCACCCTACCCTAGTTTTGAGCTACTCGAGAGAATTGTTGGTGATAGTTTGACCATAGCTTGGTTCAAATTAGAACCGAATTGGCTCAACGATTTGTTGGTTCTAAACCGAATTAGAATTATCTCTAATGAGTCAATTCCAGTTCGTGGGTTTGGGAAATCGAAATCGATGATTCCAATTAGAACCTTCAGTTTTATGATTTAAAAATATTAAAAAAAGGCTTGATCGACCGTTGAGGTTCAAATGGTTGGCCAAACAGTAAAATAGTTGACCCGACAACTAAGGGGCAAATGACCAATTTATTCCTCCCAATAATCATATAACAAATACTTTTAAGGGTATTTTGATTATTTCATAATCAAAAATATAAAAAGATAAATTTATCCCTTCCAATAGCTTAATAACATCTAGGTTTAGGGGAATTTTAGAAATGAAAAATCACATAATCCTAGAAATACCCCTTCAAACCTCTCATGGCACATTTGACTAAGCATTCATAATATGCTGTTAGGCTCTCATACGCTCTCTAATCACTTTTTTAAGCTCTCTCCCTAAAGCCACTACTTCACCGAGGAGCCTTTCAAAAGCTCGATCGTGGCACCTCAAGAAAGCCAACTTATTAACGTTGAGCCGGAGCTAGAAGAATTCGATACGGTAGCCAAAGTAAATTCAAACATCTTTAAGTTGCATTTCAACAAGGCTTGAAATACCAATGACTCCTATGTCATATGTAAAGAGAATGATATGTAACTTTTCACAAAGAAAAAACACCCAACATAAACTAGTATGAAAAAAAGCCAAGCACAAATTTTTAAATACCCCACTAATATCATTTTTCATTAATTTGTTGTAAAAACTCATGACACATTAGATAGATTATTTTTTTATCGAATATTTATTTTAATTTTGGTAAAAACAGGTCTGTTTTATTGATTGTTGTTAAGAGATTTGAATCCCATTATCCAACATGTACACCTAACCGCACTTTACATAATCTTAAAAAAAGATTTATAGAATTTTTTTTTAGCTTTTGATGATTATATTTTTATTTGTCTTGATATTTAGAGCGATCACCAATAAATGCAGTCCTATATTGATATCACATGTCATTACCATGCAAAAATAAGTTATTATCTTTAGAGTTTTTGATGAATGATATATTAATATTTATAGAATAACAAAAACTATTTTAGAAGAGTATTATTTAGTTTTACATTTTTTAATTGGTTTAGACTATGCAGCCACAAATACCGCATCTATTCCTAAATTACTAAAAAAGTGTGTCAATCGACTTTTGATGATATTTTTTTATTTATGTGTACAAGAATGTGTATGATCTCTTAAAACTTTTTTTTTCCAATTAAAGAAGTAATTTCATTCTTGTTGGTGAACCTTTACGCCATGGCCGAGGTGTCAGCATAACTCGGTCCAATCCCAATTGCATAAGGTTGCCCACGCGGATGCTCGGGTCACGTCGAGGTCGGGTCGGGTTAGGTCCAAGCGTCGTCTCCCAAGCGCAGTTCTCCCTCGGTGGGTTGCTGTTGCTTCGTTTCCGGTTCCTGCACAAAGGTCGAGGTCAGGAGAGGGATTTCCCGACTTGATCCCTCCGAAGTTCAAGTCATTGTTGCGGAGTTAAGGGGAGTTGAGTGTCCTTCTCTCCTGATCAAGGAGGGTTCACTTTTATACTTGCAAGGATGAGTTGGTCGTATAGAGTCAATTAACTGCGACTGACTTCTCGGGCGGTCGACTTAAGCTTTTGTGCGAGCGATGACCGACTTGCACGGATCGGCGCTGCACGACGTCGCCCCGAGCTTTCCAGGATGACTATACTGTGATGATGTCGTTTGTACGAAAGGGGCGACGAGCGGTTGCCCGCCACGTGTGTGCTACGCGCCATATTAGACTTGAAGTTCCACGTCTACATTGTTGTGTCTGCTTGCCTGGGTCCACATAGGTGATACCAAAATGTGTCGTATCATTCTCTCCCCCCCCCCCTCCCCCCCCCAAAGAAGCGTGCCCCGGGTTCCTTGTGGAGGGGCTTGGGGCATGGTTTGGTGCCTTTCGCTGGCTGGGTTGGCTGTCATGTTGGGATTGTTGGTTCAGATGTTGATTGATCATGAGCTTCGATTCGGGAGCTAGACTAGTCGAGCAGCATAACTCGAGGACTTGGTTAGCCGAGCAACACTACTTGAGCATAGGACTAGGCGAGATGTGACTAGGACATTGGACTGGCCCCGAGGCGTGGCTCGGGCATCAAAATGGCCGAGATGCAACTCGGACATTAGATTGGCCGCAAGGCATGGCTCGGGCATTAGACCGGTTGAGATGCAACTTGGACAATGGACTAGCAACGAGGCGCGGCCGATATGTGACTCGAACGTTGGATTGGCCACAAGGCGTGGCTTGGGCATTGGACTGGCCAAGATGCGACTCGATCATTGGATTGGCCGCGAGGGCCGAGATGTGACTCAGACATTGGATTGGCAATGAGGCATGGCTCGGACATCGGAATGGCCGAGATGCGACTTAGACGTTGGATTGGTCATGAGGCATGTCTTGAGCATTGGAGTGGTCGAGATGTGACTCGGACATTGGACTGGTTGAGATGCGAATCGGACGTTAGACTGTCCGCGAGGCGTGGCTCGGGTATTGCATTGGCTAAGATGTGACTCGGATATTGGATTGGCCGAGATGCGACTCGGACGTTAGACTGGCCGCGAGGTGTGGCTCGGGCATTGCATTGGCCAGGATTTGACTCGGACATTGGACTGGTCGAGATGCGACTCGGACGTTGGATTGGCCATGAGGCGTGGCTCGGGTATTGGACTGGCCGAGATGTGACTCGAACATTGGATTGGCTGCGAGGCGTGGCTCAAGCATCAGAATGGCTGAGATATAACTCGGACGTTGGATTAGTCGCAAGGCATGGCTTGGGCATTGGATTGGCCGAGATGTGACTCAGACATTGGATTGGCCGTGAGGCATGGCTCGGGTATTGGACTGGTCGAGATATGACTCGAACATTGGATTGGTCGTGAGGCGTGGCTCGGGCATCGAAATGGTCGAGATGCGACTCAGACGTTGGATTGGCCGTGAGGCGTGTCTTGAGCGTTGGACTGGCCGAGATGTGACTTGGACATTATTTGGTTGAGGTGCACGACTCAGGCACTATTTGGCCAAGGGGCACAACTCGAGCACTATTTGGTCGTGGTGCCCAACTCGGCCATTGTTTGACCGAGGTGCACCACTCGGGCACTATTTGGCCGAGGTGCACAACTCGGGCACTATTTGGCCAAGGTGCACCAATGAGGCATTGTTTGGCCGAGGTACACAACTCGAGCACTGTTTGACTAAGGTGCACCATTGAGGCACTGTTTAGACGAGGTGCACAAGTAGGGCACTATTTGGCTGAGGTGCATAACTTGAGAACTATTTGAGCGAGATGCACCAATGAGGCACTATTTGGCTGAGGTGCACAACTCGGGCACTGTTTGGTCGAGGTGCACAACTCGAGAACTATTTGACCGAGGTGCACCATTGAGGCACTGTTTGGCCGACGTGCACAACTCGGGAACTCTTGACCAAGGTGCACCAATGAGACACTGTTTGGCTGAGATGCACAACTCAAGCACTGCTTGACCGCGGTGCATCATTAAGGCACTATTTGGCCGATGTGCACAACTCGGGCACTGTTTGACTGAGGTACACCAATGAGGCACTGTTTGGCCGAGGTGTACAACTCGAGCACTATTTGATCGAGGTATACCATTGAGGCACTGTTTGGCCGAGGTGCACAACTCGGGCACTATTTGACTGAGGGGCACCAATGAGGCACTATTTGGCCGAGGTGCATAACTTGGGCACTATTTAGGCGAGGTGCACAACTCGGGCACTGTTTGGGCGAGATGCACAACTCGGGCACTATTTGGTTGAGGTGCCCAACTCGGACACTGTTTGACTGAGGTGCACCAATGAGACACTATTTGGCCGAGGTGCACAATTCGGGATTGTTTGACTGAGGTGCACCAATGAGGCACTGTTTGGCCGAGGTGCACAACTCAGGCACTGTTTAAACGAGGTGCACCATTGAGACACTGTCTGGCTGAGATGCATCACTCGGGCACTATTTGGTCGAGGTTCACAACTCGGGCACTGTTTAACCGAGGTCCACCATTGAAGCACTGTTTGGCCGAGGTGCACAACTCGGGCACTGTTTGGCCAAAGTGCCCAACTTGGGCACTATTTGGTTGAGGTGTCCAACTCGGGAACCATTTGACCGAGGTGCATCAATGAGGCATTGTTTGGCTGAGGTGCACAACTCGGGCACTGTTTGATCGAGGTGTACCAATGAGGCACTATTTGGCTGAGGTGCACAACTTGGGCACTGTTTGACCGAGGTGCATCAATGAGGCATTGTTTGGCTGAGGTGCACAACCCAAGCATTGTTTGGCCGAGGTGCACAACTCGGGCACATCAAGGCATCCGAAGTGTCGTATATGGCCATCTGGGCCCGAAATGCAGTGACATGCTTCGCTGGGTTGAAGCTACCGTCATAAGGCTCGAGTACAGGGAGGCAGAAGTTTTGCGAGGTCAGCTTGTCCTGAATCTCCGCCACAAATGGGGATCCTACTAGGGGAGCATCGCTGTGCTCTTCCTTGGATTTGTTAAACTCCTATTCAACCCTATCAAGATGTCGATTGACCGAGCGTAGCTAAGCCCGGAAAGTGTTCGTCGAATTGGATGATAGCGTGTCGGGCTCAGGGGTGCTCGAGTAGGATCGTCGAAGGTTTGGAGCATTGTCCTCGGGTGGCGGCCTTGGATTCCTTGATAGCTCTTCGGGTGATGGGGTAACATCCGCTGTGACGAGCTACTAAGGGGTCGTCGGTGGCGCGAGGATAGGAGCCGATAGATCTCGTTGCGACTATTGAGGTAACATTGACTGTTAGGCAAGTTGAGGAACAAGGGAGATGATGGTCTGCATCATTCTTGCCTGGGCTTGAACTTGATGCATGAGGCTAAGGAACTCCTCGACAGAGACAGGAAGTTGTCCCATGGTGGCCCCATGGGGTGACAACCTAGGGTCAATGAACAGCCACCAATAGCGGCTCGGGGTTGCAATGGGGGCATTTTCTTCTAGGCTCGGAGGAGCTGGGAGTTGTCCTCTGAATCCGAAGGTTAAGCGCGTTAGGAGTGGCTCCTCTCCAAGGCGTTCGCCTAGATTGCTTGGCTGGGGATGATCATATGATATTAGGACCCTCCTTCTAGTGCCAAAATGTTGGTGAACCTTTACGCCGTGGCCGAGGTGTTAGCACGGCTCGGTCTAGTCCCAGTTGCACAAGGTTGCCAATGCGGATGCTCAGGTCACGTCGACATCGAGTTGGGTTAGGTCCAAGCATCATCTCTCGAGCGTGGTTCTCCCTCGGCGGGTTGCTGCTACTTCATTGCCGGTTCCTATATAAAGGTCGAGGTCGAGAGGGGAATTTTCTAACTTGACCCCTTCGAAATTCAAGTCAGTGTTACAGAGTTAAGGGGAGTTGAGTGTCCTTCCCTTCTGATCAAGGAGGGTTAACTTTTATACCTGCGAGGATGAGTTGGCCGTATAGGGTCAATTAACTACGATCGACTTCTTGGGTGACCGACTTAAGCTTTTGTACAAGCGTTGATCAACTTGCACGAATTGACACCATGCGGTGCCGCCCCGACCTTTCCGGGATGACTATACCATGATGATGTCGTTCGTACGGAGGGGGCGACGAGTAGTTACCCGCCATGTGTGTGCTACACGCCACATCGGACTTGAAGTTCGACGTCTGCATCGTCGTGTCTGCTTGCCCGAGTCCACGTGGACGATACCAAAATGTGTTATATCAATTTGTATGGGATCGTCCATAAGGAAAGAGTGGGTTAAATTTTATAAATTAAATGAGAAAATACCAAAAGATTTCCTAAGGATGTTGAATTCTATCTATTAGTTACTTCAAAATATCTTTTGAGTATAAAGAATTATAATATACTTTTATTGCAAATAATGTAGATAAGCTAGTTTATATCCACAACATTAAAATGCTTATGAAAGAATTTTAAAAATTTTAATTTTTTTAATAATGCTACAAATACTTTATCTGGTACTTATATCCTACTTCTCATATATTTGTAATTATTTTTATTAATATTGGTAGTAATTTAGAATAATATCAACATAAATATGATTTAAATATGACTATCATGAGAATGAAATCAGGATAGACAAATTATTTTCTTGAAATTTCATCAATTTATCTAAAAGTTTGTGTTTTTAATCCTCATACTAAATAGATGGTTTAAGTGATCATTTTAGTATTTATTATGAAAGTTTAATAATGTAGTTGATATTGGTGATAAAATGAGAGAAATAAAAAACTGATCATTAAATTATATAGGCTATTACAATAGACAATAAATTATCTCCAAAACTCTACATATACGGATTAAATTAGCAAGAGTAATAAAATATGTATGAGAGAGAAATTACTATTAAGGAGATTATCACTCCGAACTTAATATTTATCTAACAACTTATTTTGAGTTTTATGAAAACACTACAGTTATAGAATTTCTCATTTTTGAATGGTAAGCATGAAATACAATAACCTTTCTAATGTTAGCAATGATTGTAAGGTAAATATTACTAAGTTCGACGTCAATGATAGCATGACCAAAGCTATGAAACGAAACCAAGATATCATCTATGAAAAAACTAATTAAAACAATTACCTATTCAACATATCAACCGAAGGGATGATGAGAACATCCAACACGAAGCGATTAAAAATTTTATAATTTTACTCTTTTTTATATCAATATTTTTTTAATGTCATTATACTTATTATAGTTATACATCTATTCTTCATAATTTTATAAATAAAATTATGAAATTTTTTATATTTTAATTTTTTAATAAAAATAAAAAATTAACGATTCGAACTAGAACTAGAACTAGAACCAATGGTTCTAGTTCCAAGATTGGTCCTGTTAGGAACGGGGTCGACACTAAAAGGGGGTGAATTAGTACAGCGGTAAAATCACGTCTTCAAAAACGTTTTATTTTGATAAAACTGGTTTCGTAAAGATATTAACTTGAAATTGTTCGGAAACGTAGTGAATGAGAAATTCAGTTTGCAATAAACACTTATCAATTGGTTTTATCATCAAGAGACGAGATGCAACAGGTCCTGGGTAGTTGGGTTTCAGTTTCTGATTTTGAAATATCAAAAAATAAAATTATTGATTTCGGAATCAAGATCGTCCATTTCAAAATTAAGATTAAGGTCAACGCTAACTAACAAGGTACGGATCGGGCGAAACGATCCTTGAGCTAGTTGGGCTTGCTATTAACCTGATCACAGCTAGTCGAGTGGGTTTGGATCATCAATCGAAAAGGATACCAACCAATTAAGGGAGGGAAAGATGCCTGGAATGGTGATAACATAAAAGTATTTATGTTATTAATATATTAATATAAAAGTGATACGACTTAATTGACAAGCAATCATAATTGAACACGTGGTATTCAGTTGCATAGCCTCTTCCCTACGTTTCCATGTCTGAGAAGAACATAATTCTTCATTTACATCTCCAATTTCTCCAAATATTCATTCTAGTCGGTGATATCGATCTAAGTATATGGTTTGATAGAATCAATATTTCAATGAACAAAACACAATCTTCATTCAACAACATCATCTGTGCTTGCAACACTGTCTGCGGGAGCTTCCATTCGGATGTAGTCGTACATGACTCCTTGAAAAGGGCTTTGGCACCGCGTCTGGGTTAAGAAGATGATGTTGTCGCCTTCAAGAAGCCAACTGCTCTCCACATCGATGCTGAACAACCAGTACAACCCATGGATTCCTTGTCTGGCGATCGAGTTGTCTCTCCCAATTAGCCTTGTCGTGAAGTGTGCAGGCTGCACTCTTGGGTTGTTGAATCGAACCTTCAAATCCAACAAGAACACTCATGTCATCACCAACAAGAAGGAGGAGGAGGAGGAGGAGGAAGAGAGGATTCAGACATACTTGTAGCTCGGATAGGTGGGCAGCTGCAAGCGCCACTCGAAGCTTGTAAGGTCCATTCGGATGCACACTATCGAGTCGAAACCTTATCTGCCATGTAGTGGCCTGATGGGAACCCTGCCCATCCTTCCTGCAAGAAACGTAGAAGAGCTCAAAAAAATGAATTCAACGTATCTTCACAGATGAGAGATCAGAGGAAGTAAACGAACCTGGTAACTTGTGCGTAGAACCAGTCTTTCCTGTAGTCACTGACACCAATTGTATAGATCAGATCTCCATCAGGATACAGATCTGCGTATCTCTCCCACAACCCATACTGCCTGAACCTGAGATGAAGAAGAAGAACACCAAGGAATTTTGGTGAATGAAGTGCTGCAACCTCAAATGCAGTGAAATCAAAGAACCCTCAGATTTGTGCAACCTATCAGAATGATCCACATAGAGTCTGTTGGTATGTTTAGGGTCAGGATCTGGGACGAAGAACTCCGCAGCGGAGCGATCGGGAATGCCGATCTCCCACAAGGTTGGCCCATCTCTTGGTGGATTATACACAAGGCTACCCAGATTGATGTGGTTTCCTGCTCAGATTAATATCATCAGATTCATGAAATTGACAGAGCAGAAGAACAAGAATAGCACAACAAACATATCATACTAACCTGACGTTACGGTTATGTTTAGACTAGATTTGTAGTCCCCAATAAAACCAGGAACCCATGCATAAAGGTTGTACACTCCAGTTCTGACGTTCTTGATGAAGAAGTTGCCGTTAACGTCTGCTTTCACCCAGAACTGGTATCCCTGCAACACATGATGGTGATCATTTTTAGCTCGGATCATGACAGGAACTTGCTTGAGCATGATCAATAGGTCCGGAACCTTGCTTTCTCTCTGCCAAGATCCGGCTTCTCCTGGTGAAGCCAAACCAACAAAAGCAGCATTCCCATTTATGTATTCCTTACTGATGTGCCTGACACAATAATATATCCTCATCGGAACAGAGATCACTCCACATTATGAGGCACAGTAAAATGCTCGAGGAAACAGGAAAGTGCTACATACTTGTCTAGAACAAGTAGTCTACCAGAAACAGAACCTCTCTGCTCGCTCTTGTGGAAGTCCTCTGAAGCAGGAAACTCGTACGGCCACTTCTCCACTTCAACCTGCATCTGAATCAAGAACAAGAAAGCTCAGTGTAGAGTCTCGTGCATGTGTCTCAGGGCTGACAAGTAGAAGGAATTCAAGTACGGAATGACTACCACATAGGATATAGTTTTCGATGGGAAAAGAAGCAAGATGGCCTACCTGCTTCTGGGCGTCTTCCCAAAGAAGCTTTGGATCCGATTTGTCCGGAGCAGAATTAAGATATATGAACACAGGGCCAAACACCTTCTTCCAGTATTCTCCGTTCCTGAATTTAGGCACAGTGTCCACCCCGGAGTAATGAGAGCTCACGAACATCTAAAATTTGTGAAGAAAGGATTCGTATCAAACAATTGAATCTGGCTTGGGAGGAAGATGGAAGATCTTGCAGGTGATTGAGGCACTTACAGAAAGGGCGGTAGGACCAACATGAGATGTCAGATCCTGCCTCACAGGTCCTCCTGACTTAAACTCATTGCTTGGGGTGATCACCCAAAACCCTACGGAAGGATCAGAAGAAATCCATCCATGCACCAAACTGTCCTTGTTCTCACTGGAATACTGGTATTTGTCATCCACCTATGCAATTATTTGGCAGATTCAGATGCTGCATGATCACTCTATGAACTGCGTAAATGGAAGCATTCAAATGTAGACCTCTGTTTACCTCCCCTCTCAAGGTTGCATTGATTGGATCAGTGAGTCGGACTGCTTCAGGGTATCCTAACTTTTCTGACCTTCCTTCCCCGCGATCATCAGGCATTGGCATGATTCTTTGCCTGTTGTCTGCAATGGCCATGTAGTGAAACCTGTTTCGGAGAATAAGTGTTTCTGAGGAAGCTAGTAACACAAGAAAAGAACAAGCTTACGATCTACATCATGAACATTAAATGGTCAAGAAGAAAATTGCATGAAGAAAGGTGGAGATCATGTACTTGTCCTTTCTAAGTTTGAAAACCACCCTGGTCTCTCCTAGATTGAAGTCGGGCCAGCCTTGAAGGTGTTCATATATGGCGTAGGTGTAGAAGCCTGAGCTGCCTCGCAACATTACAAACCTACAGAATTATAAGCACAATCTCAATTATTTAGCCGACAAGTATTTGCTTCTTGACAAGCGCAGAATTTGCGTTGCAACCTTTTGTCGATGTTTAAAGGCACGAACTTGCCTCGGTGGGACGGATCCCATTTTGTTCTGAAAGAGACCTCAACATGGTTTGCATCTTTCTGCACTACGTCAAACTCTGTTCCGAGTATTCTGTAACCCAATTGAAATGGTAAGCAAAAGCTAAAAGGTTAGGGGAGGAAGAGAGAGATGAGCAGCTACACTCACTTCTGAAATATGCCAGAATCTCGATCTGATGGATTCCAAACAAGATCCCAATACCTGCGCATCACCAGTGGATGATAAGATCGATATGAATTTGAGGGATCAAAAAAGATTAATTTCAGCTATATATTAGCATACCCTCTTCCGTCTTCTTTTTCCTTAACTTCGTTTACATTATCAAGTCCATGGTATCTGACTCCCGTAATGGAACCACCGGGCTTCGACAACGTGAGTTGGACGATGCCATTGTCCAATAAAACCTCCAATTCCACTTCTGTCAGACACATCGCTCAAACTACTCCGAACCATTGACGATACAAAATGGATAGCTTACATGTTGGCGTTCCACGTGCGCCGTCACATCGGCGGCAAATGAAGTTGGTAAGGATTGCACTGCATGCAGTGGTGACGGATTAAGAGAGGGTATAAGGAAACAGCTGATGCAAGTATGGTGTATCTCTGTTAGCTTCTACTCACATGAAGATGATGCCATGCAAGGCCGTGCGAGCGAGAGGCGTTTGTGAGGTTAGCAATATTGCCACGGGCTGCTGCTATCTGTATTCTGTATGCCACGAGTTGGCTGGGTTTCCTTTGGCTCGCGGTCAAAGTATTATGGGCGTCCCTGCAAAGATGAAGACGGCGGTGGGTGCTATATGAATCACGTAGCTTTCATGCGACAATTGGGTGTATGATATGGCATCCCAATTTGAAAACTTCAGGAAGGAGTCAGAATCCGATTGGTTGCAAATAATTATTGTATATATATCAATTGCCTTACATAGTGCTTGGAGAAACAAATTTATCCATTTCAAAGTAAAATGCCAGTCTCAAAAACACGACATCTATTGACTGCTAAAAAATGGATAGGATGCTCTGGATGACTCTATCTAAGATGAATGCAACCGAAGGAAGGAGGATTAGAATGAATCAAGTATCTCGATTCTTATGTTCTGGGTGGATGCATCGAAGATGTTTTATTTGATTAGGATATATTAGGTTATGATATTTATGGCTTAGATAGATATATCATCATATATGAGTAAATTCTTTGATTGAGTAAATTAAATCGAATGCTTTAATTCTTTCATTCTAATTAGAGATATCTTGCATAATGAAGATGTTTTATTTTATTATAGCACATCAAATATTTTTATTTCTTATTTCCTAGGTACGCATGCCATGTGTAGGGTGATGATTTGTCTAACGAGGATGCATCGAGCATTTTGATGCTTTTGTGTCGAGGGATGTGTTATAGTGAGATGCTTTGCTTCATCAGAATGCATCAAACACCTTGATATTTATGTTATAGACAATCACACTGCATGAAAGGGGATGATTTGCTCATTAGATGTTTTGATATTTATGTCCTGATGAACACATTATGTATGGGTCGATATTTTTCTTTCCAAAGAGAGTGGGTCAAAGATTCATTGTCGCCTTGTCTAAGGCGAATAGTCTTCTATTTTTTATCATATAAGGTTGGATTGAGCTTTTTTTTTTATTTTATCCAACAAAAATGAGTCATACACCCAATGGAATAGGTTAAAGATGTTCTTGGTGGTCTTTTGGCATTCTAACAAGAGAAATGGAGATGACTTTATGTCATTGATGAAGGTATGAATTAAGTATACTTCATGTTGAACATTTTCATGCAGCCATAACTAATGGCTCGTTTATGACTTTTGATGAACTAAAGTTCAAACCTTTTTTTTTTTTTGCTACCTGTCACAAAGGATGATACGGAGGAAAATAGGAGTTCCATTACCGACACCTATCGTCATCTATGTAACTTCATGTAAATCATCAACTCCATTGTATCTGACTCCCCTAATGAAACCTCTAGGCTTCGACAACATGAGTTGGATGATGTCATTATTCGTCACAACACTATTGTCGTACTAAAAAAAAAGATTATATAATCTTATTTAATTGGATAAATTATATTATAGATCTGATTGGATTCTAAATATAATTAGTCTATGAGAAAATTTTTTAGAAGATAACTTAATTTATAAACTCTTCTAATCATTTATCATAGATCTTTTACTCTTATTTATTTATCTAGATATAACATTTTAGATTATCGATCTATTCTATTTCTCTTTAGTCATTATTTTATTACTGATAATGGTCTATAAAAGATAATAAGAGAGAAGAAGGATAGTCTAATTCATCTCTTAGATCAAACTACGGAGTGTATTATTGGATTAGATAAAGTTATTCAGAATCATATTAAAAGGTATGCACATCTAATAATCTTCGATCTATAATTATTTGATTAAACTTATTCCGCATAATAGTATTATCATAGTTTTTTTTTTCTTATGATTGGTATCAAAAATCAAAATAACTTAGATCATAAAAGAATTTTAGCCCTATTTATGTGATTAGACTTGTTCATCGTTTGAATTACTATTTTAATTTTAAATTAATATTATTTTCATTTAATTTATGATATGGGAAGAACCACTACGCTGCCTGATTTTGGTCAGATGACAGATTATTGTGGACGATGTGGCGGCACATCCCGTCAAATAGCTAAGACATCACTTGAGACGCCTCCAATAATATTTAGTTTGGACATCTTCCAATAGTAATTGCGATACAGAATTAAATGCGTACACGACAAAAAAAAAAGATCAGAACATATCTTTCTTAATTTACGTCACGAAATATTCATGATACTCAATATGATATCGATCCAATTATTTTGTTTGACAGAAATAATGTCTGAATGAACATGACATAATCTTCATTCAGCAACATGGACTGTGCTTGAGACTGTGTCATGCGGGAGCTTCCAATCGGATGTAGTCGTACATGACTCCTTGAAAAGGGCTTACAGACCGCGTCTGGGTTAAGAAGATGATGTTGTCACCTTCAAGAAGCCAACTGCTATCCACATCGATGCTGAACAACCAGTACAACCCATGGATTCCGTGTCGGGCGATCGAGTTGTCTCTCCCAATTAGCCCGGTCGTGAAGTGAGCAGGCTGCTGCACTATTGGGTTGTTGAATCGAACCTTCAAATCCAACATGAATGTCATCACCAACAACGAGGAGGAGGAAGAGGAGGAGGAAGCAAGGATTCAGACATACTTGTATCTCAGATAATGCGGCAGATGCAAGTGCCAGTCGAAGCTTGTAAGTTCCATTCCGGTGTACATTATTGAGTGGAAACTTTATCTGCCATGTAGTTGCCTGATAGGAAGCCTGCCCATGCTTCCTAGATAGGGTGGCGGCAGAAGAAGTCATGCAAGTGAGGTCAACATGTCTTCGGAGAACAGAGATCAGAGGAAGTAAACGAACCTGGTAACGTGTGCGTAGAACCAGTCTTTCTTGTAGTCGCTGACGCCAACTGTATACATCAGATCTTGATCAGGATACAGATCTGCGTATCTCGCCCACAACCCGTACTGCCTAAACCTGTGATGAAGAACAACAACAACCAGGGGATTTAGGTGAATGAAGTGCTGCAACCTCAAATGCAGTGAAATCAAGAACCCTTAGATCTGTTCTACCTATCAGGATGATTCACATAGAGTCTGTTGATATATTTAGGATCAGGATCTGGGACGAAGAACTCCGCGGCGGAGCGATCGGGAATGCCGATCTCCCACAAGGTTGGCCCATCTCTTGGTGGCCTATATACAAGGTTACCCAGATCGATGTGATTTCCTGCTCAGATTAGCATCATCAGATTCAAGAAATTGAGAGTGTAGAAGAACAAGAATAGCACAACACGTCACATACTAACCGGAGGTTACGGTTATGTTTACACTAGATTTGTAGTCCCCAATAAAACCAGGAACCCATGCATAAAGGTTGTACACTCCAGTTCTGACGTTCTTGATGTAGAAGTTGCCTTCAACGTCTGCTCTTTCCCAGAATTGGTATCCCTGCAACACATCATGGTGAGTATGTTTAGCTCGAATTATGACAAGAACTTGCTTGAACATGATCAATAGGTAGGAACCTTGCTATCTCTCTGCCAAGATCCTGCTTCTCCTGGTGAAGCCAAACCAACAAAAGCAGCATTCCCATTTACGGAATCGTTATTGGCGGGCCTGACAGAGTAATGTATCCTCATCAGAACAGATATCGTTCTACATCATGAGACACAGAATATGACTGAGAAATCAGACAAGTGTTACGTACTCGTCTACAACGAGTAGTCTACCGGAAACAGAGCCTCTTTGCTCGCTCTTTTGGAAGTCCTTTGAAGCAGGAAATTTGTACGGCCAGCTTCCCTCTTCAACCCGCGCCTAAATCAAGAACAAGAAAGCTCAGTGTAGATTCTTGTGCTCCGTATCCAGTCTTTGAGTGGGAGAAGAATGTTAGAGAACACTTTATGCTCCAAGGAAATCACTATCATATACAGTAATAATAGTTTTCGATGGGAAAAGAAGCAAGACGGCCTACCTGCTTCTTGGCGTCCTCCCAGAGAAGCTTCGGATCCGATTTCGTCGATGCAGAATTAAGGTAAATGAACACAGGGCCAAACACCTTCTTCCAGTATTCTCCGTTTCTGACTCTAGGCACAATGTCGTCCCCGGTGTAATGAGAACTCACAAAGATCTGAAATTTGGGGACAAAGAATTTGTACCAAACAAGTGAACCAAAATCAGTGCATCTTTTCTCAAACATTTTGATGCAAATAAGTCTGCAAGGTGAAAGATATCGGAGGCACAAGCATGGTACTCACAGCGAGGGAGGTAGGACCAGCATGAGATGTCAGATCCTGCTTCACAGGGCCTCCTGACTTAAACTCATTACTTGGGGTGATCACCCAAAACCCTACGGAAGGATCAGAAGAAATCCATCCATGCACCATACTGTCCTTGTTCTCACTGGAATACTGGTATTTATCATCCACCTATGCAATCATTCGGTAGATTCAGATGCTGCGTGCTTGATCATTGCTATTAACTGCATGATAAGATAATTCGAAAGGAGACTCCTTTTTTACCTCCCCTCTCAAGTCTGCATTAATTGGGTTAGTGAGTCTGACTGCTTCTGCGTAACCCAACCTCCGTGACCTTCCGGCCTCGCGATCTTCTGGCATGGGCATGATTCTCTGTCTGTTGTCTGCAATGGCCATGTAGTGAAACCTGTTTCACAGAAGAAGTGTTGATGAAGAACAAGCTTAGGATCTACATAGCGAACATTACATGGTCAAAGTAGAAAATTGCACGAGGAAAGGTGAGGATCATGTACATATCCTTCCTAAGCTTGAAAGCCACCCTGGTCTCTCCTAGATTGAAGTCGGGCCAGCCTTGAAGGTGTTCATATATGGCGTAGGTGTAGAAGCCTGAGCTGCCTCGCAACATCACAAACCTACAGAATTATAAGCTCAATCTCAATTAGCTACCCTTCTAGTGTTTGCTTCTTGACAAGCACAGAATCTGCGGTGCAACCTTTTGTCGATGTTTAAAGGCACAAGCTTGCCTCCGTGGGAGGGATCCCATTGTGTTCTGAAAGAGACCTCAACCTGGTTTGCATCTTGCTGCACTACGTTAAATTCTGTTCCGAGTATTCTGTAACCCAATTGAAATGGTAAGCAGAAGCTAAAAGGTTAGGGGAGGAAGAGAGAGATGAGCAGCTACACTCACATCTGAAATATGCCTGGATCTCGATCTGATGGATTCCAAACAAGATCCCAATACCTGCATCACCAGTGGATGATAAGATCGATATGCATTTGAGGGATAAAAAAAGATTAATTTCAGCTATATATTAGCATACCCTCTACCGTCTTCCCAGTTCTTAACTTCCATTACATTATCAAGTCCATGGTATTTGACTCCCGTAATGGAACCACCGGGCTTCGACAACGTGAGTTGGACGATGCCATTGTCCAACACAACCTGCAAATCCATTTCTGTCGGACACATCGCTCAAACTACTCCGAACCACTGACCAAACAAAAAGGATAGGTTACATATTCGAGTTCGACGTGCACCGTCACACCGGCGGCCGGACGCAGGTCGTCTGAGCTAGCGAAGCTGGTAAGGATTGCACTGCATGCAGTGATGACGGATTCAGAGAGAGGGTATAAGAAACAGTTGATGCAAGTGTGGTGTATCTCTGCTAGCTTCTACTTACACGAAGATGATGCTATGCAAGGCCGTGCGAGCGAGAGCCATTTAGGAGCTTAGATGGCCACGAGTTGCTGCTATGTGAGTGAAGATCCCCCTCGAGCTTGGGATAGGTAGCAGCACCGTTGGTTTGGGTTTTGGTTGAAGTATTATGGGCGGCTTGAAAAGATGAAGAAGGAGATGCGTGATGAAGCACGCAGTGGTATGCCGCAACACTCAATTTTTTGAGATGAACGGGCGATCAATGTTGTAACGATGAACAGCTACACTCAATTTTTTGAGATGCGGAATGAACCAATTAGCATCCCAATTTTTTTCTCTTTCTTAATTTCCTCTCTTGTTATTTTTATCATTGTTTACTAAACTGCTGCAAATATTTTATCAAATTTTTTTATTAAATTAATTCTAATTTATAATCAACTATAGTTAATATATCCTAATTTATTTTTTTTAATATTATCGTACTTGACATTAAGAAAGAAATTTAAACCCGATTATTATTTTGGAATAAGGATTTTTCTATAACGGAGGGTAATATCCCTTTCATAAATTCAAAAATTATTGCTTAAATAAATAAACAATTATTGCTAAACAATTATTGCTAATGTGAATGCAACATGTAGGCAGAGATTATTTTTGAATGCTTTCCTGCTTATCTCAAGGTCAGATATATGATTATATTTTGTTCGACAAGAGTGGCCTAATATTTTTCATCTTTCAAGAGTGAGTTAAGAATCCTTGATCCGATAAGTAGGCCAAGTATTTTTAGGCCGACAAGATTAGACATTTTTTGCTTGCCGAGAGTGGATTAAACATTTTTGGCCGAATGAGAATGGAAGAAACATGTTTAGTTTATGTCATTGATGAAGGCATGCAAGAGTAGGAAAGGATAAGGGTCAGCCACTCTACAAACATTTTGGCATAGTTAGCTTGATACTTGTTCATGCCTTGATTGATGGCTAGTAAGGCTATTGTAGCACAATTTGAAAATATATTCTTAATAAAATGGAGCTCAAACATATGTGGGAGTGTGGGAGTAACACTCCCTATCATTTTGTTATAAGGTGGTGGGAAAAGCCCAACATATGTGCGCATCATAAGTAATGTATAGTGTATAAAGTCATTTAATCCCTAAATGTCACATGATCTATGTGATTAGTGCTTCCGTCAAAAGTTTTTAGAATGCGATGATGAGAGTTGAGGGAAATATATTTCTTCTGTATTAGTTGGGTGAAAGAAAACTAGTTCTAGATATTTAAGTCGAATCTTGTGTCACATCAACAAGATACTTAATCTCCTGTAAAAGTTTGTATAAGATAGGACTCATCTTATGGGGCAAGTGTATCTCATGTTCATGTTTATGTCACACTAGACCATTGTCCTTTTTAGGAAGTAGTTATCACTCTATATTATTATTGACATTGTGGATCTATAGCTCCTTATAGTGTTTACTATGGACAATAACTTTACATTGATGTGTTATTTTTTATTGATCGATAACCATAATCAGAATTCAATCAATCTATAAAATATCTTATCCAATTAAATATAATCATATAATCTAACAAATCAGTAAGTTGAATTCTAGTTAATTATAGATAATTATATATCATTTTCTCTCTAGTGCAACTGGGATAGGGATTTATCTATGTTAGAGCACAATGCATATGCTAGAAACTCAACAGTTGTCCGTCTACATTAAAAATGGATAGAGCATTCATCTAAGACGAATGCATAGGATATAGGAGATTCTTTTCTAAGTTAAAGTGCATTGTATGACCTAATGCTTATGCTGGGTGGATGTACCATGTGCAAGAAAATGTTTGCTTGGTTGGAGAGCATCAGATGCTTTGAGGCTTATATCATATATAAATGTATCATACACCCAAGAGATGTTTTATATGACTAGCATATACGTTGCTTTGATGCTTATGTCCTGTTAGGATGAATCACATATAATATGTTTTGCTTGATTATAGTACATCAAGTCTATTGATACTTATGTTTTATGGGATATATCACACACGAGAAGTTGCTTTGTTTAATTTGAGTTCATCAGTACTTTGATGACTATATCCTAGATGATTGTATCGTATATAGTGAGATGCTTCCTTAATCAATTAGGATGCACTAGATGCTTTGATATTTATGCAATTGAAAACACATCATATATGGTGAGATAATTTGTTTGACTAAGGTATATTGGATGCTTTAATATATATATACATATATATATACATATATATATATATATATATATATGTATATATATATATATATATGTATATGTATATATATATATATATATATATATATGTACATATATATATATATATATATATATATATATACATATACATATATATATATATATACATATACATATATACATATACATATATA
Organism: Musa acuminata AAA Group; assembly: GCF_036884655.1. Taxonomy (NCBI): domain Eukaryota; kingdom Viridiplantae; phylum Streptophyta; class Magnoliopsida; order Zingiberales; family Musaceae; genus Musa; species Musa acuminata. The sequence goes on along the minus strand of NC_088338.1, from coordinate 5,880,392 downwards.
TATATATACATATATATATGTATATATATATATACATATACATATATATATATATACATATATATATATATGTATATATATATATATATGTGTGTGTGTACGCAGGCACGCGCATGTATATATATATATATATATATATATATATATATATATATATATATATATATATATATATATATATATATATATATATATATATATATATATATATATATATATATATATATATATATATATATATATATATATATATATATATATATATATATATATATATATATATATATATGCGTGCGCGTGTGCATGTGTGTGTGCGTGTGAGTGTGGGTGTGCATGTGCATGTGTGTGTATGATAGGAAACGCTATAAGCATAAAAACTATTCTTATGCTTCTATTATACAAAAATAATTAATATTAAAATTATAAAATTAAATAAAAATAGATCAAATTTATGATGTGTAAATTTTCGAAGCTATTTAGAAAGCTTTTATTTGATATGCAAGTACATTATCGTATATCCAAAAGCTATAGCAATATTGATCTACAAAAAAATTAGACTCGGCTTCTTCTCTTTCTTATCCTTTACAGGACCACTATGAGCAAGAACAGATGATTTAAGGAATAAGGAGAGATAAGAAAAGATTTGTAATATCTCATTGGTTCATGTGACTAAAGGGAGATAAAAGAAGATATATAATCTCTCAATAATGTCATGTATCCCATCTCATCTTATCTACATATCCATGTATCAACATATTGTGTTGCATATTTAGTTCGTAGGAGATCTTGTCTATTTATATGCAAGAACAGATGATTTAGAATAAGTAATTAGGAGATTCCCTCCTATCAAGATCATTTTATATGGAATCTTACCTTAATTAGACTTTCTTTATTTCGATTGATAATTGTAATAAGAATCTAATTATATCTATAATATATTTTACTTAATTAGATAGGTCATAGAATCTTACATTGTCCCACTTGGCCCATTAATTAATAAGACATAAAAAATTAAAATAAATAAATTTAAAAATAATTTTATTTAATTATATTATGAAACTTTAAGAATAATATGTTACACGTGCATGCAACTTTTATAAAATAAGATAATAATTTAAATAAATATAATAATTATATTAAATCTGAATACTAATGCAAGTCATAGTAGTTATATCTCATCAATATCATATTTTCTTCTATGTACCACAACACTATTAAACCTTCCTAATATAGTTAAAAATGACTTATATAATTTGATTATCAAGATAATCTAGTTATCTTATCAGAGCTCAAGTTGTGACAATTGATATCAGAATCGACTTAATATTTGAGCATAATGAGAATGATCGAGTAGAAAAGAGTAAGTAAACCATCAACTCTACCTATTTGACTCATGTAATAAAATCTTTAGGTCTCGACAACATAAGTTGGACGATGCCATTATTCATCACAACCTACAAATCCACTTCTATCGTACTCGAGAAAACAAAAGGATTGATTACGTGTTGACCTTCGACGTGCACCGTCACAGCAGTGGCCACGATCGAATGCAGGTCGCTGCCTGAGCAAGCAAAGCTGGTGAGGATTGCATTGCATGCAATGATGACGAACTAAGCGAGAGGATATAAGGTAACAGTTGATGCAAGCATGATATATCTCTGTTAGCTTCTACTCATGAGGATCATACCATACAAGGCGATGCCAACGAGAGGCATTTGTGATTTTTAAAGTGATAGATTATATACATTGGATAAATTATATTATCGAATTTAGAGAGAAAATTTATGATAAAATTTCTTAGAAGATAGTTTTGGTTAGAGGTGTTCTCCTAATCATGAGTCTAGTTTATTTTACAGACATGTACTGTTGCTTCTTAGATCGACCTACGGAATGTATTATCAAATCAGTATTCCGAATGATATCAAAAGGTATATATATCTAATTTTTGATTTATAATTATTTAGTTTTAGTTCTTTATTAAATTTATTCTACATAACAGTATTATTATATATTTTTTCTTATAATTGATATCAAACAATCAAAATCAAAATAACTTAGATTATAAAAAAAAATTAGATCTTTTTAGGGATTAGATCTATTCATCTTTTAAATTATTATTTTAATCTTAAATTAATATTATTTTTAAATTAATCTATGATATTTTATGTTCGATATGTGAATCTATCCCTCCGTGCACTTCGACTGCCTGCGAGCGATATAACGCGGGAAGAACCATTGACGGAAGTGTGCTGCCTGATTTGTCACGGGGCTGTCGTTGATATGATTGTTGTCGGCGTCAGTACTGTAGAGGGTGGCGGCCATCACTTGAGAGGCCGCCAATAATAATTAGCTTGGACATCCTCCAATACTTAATTGTGATACAGAATTAAATGGGTACACACCAAAATAACAGATCAGAACATATCTTTCTCAATTTACGTCTCGAAATATTCATGATACTCAATATGATATCGATCCAATTATTTGGTTTGACAGAAATAATATCTCAATGAACATGACATAATCTTCATTCAGCAACATGAACTGTACTTGAGACCGTGTCATGCGGGAGCTTCCAATCGAATGTAGTCGTACATGACTCCTTGAAAAGGCATTTCAGACCGCGTCTGAGTTAAGAAGATGATGTTGTCGCCTTTAAGAAGCCAACTGCTATCCACATCGATGCTGAACAACCAGTACAACCCATGGATTCCGTGTCGGGCGATCGAGTTGTCTCTCCCAATTAGCCCTGTCGTGAAGTGAGCAGGTTGCTGCACTATTGGGTTGTTGAATCGAACCTTCAAATCCAACATGAACACTCATGTCATCACCAAGAACAAGGAGGAGGAGGAGGAGGAAGCGAGGATTCAGACATACTTGTATCTCAGATAATACGGCAGATGCAAGTGCCAGTCGAAGCTTGTAAGTTCCAGTCCGGTGTACATTATTGAGTCGAAACTTTATCTGCCATGTAGTTGCCTGATATGAAGCCTGCCCATGCTTCCTGCAGTAGAGTGGAGGTAGAAGAAGTCAAGCAAGTGAGCTCAACATGTCTTCGGAGAACAGAGATCAGAGGAAGTAAACGAACCTGGTAACGTGTGCGTAGAACCAGTCTTTCTTGTAGTTGCTGATGCCAACTGTATACATCAGATCATGATCAGGATACAGATCTGTGTATCTCTCCCACAACCCGTACTGCCTAAACCTGTGATGAAGAAGAAGAACAGCCAGGGGATTTAGGTGAATGAAGTGCTGCACTGAAATCGAGAACCCTCAGATCCGTTCTACCTATCAGGATGATTCACATAGAGTCTGTTGATGTAGCAAGGATAAGGATCTGGGACGAAGAACTCCGCAGCGGATCGATCAGGAATGCCAATCTCCCACAAGGTCGGCCCATCTCTTGGTGGCCTATATTCAAGGTTACCCAGATTGATGTGATTTCCTGCTCAGATTAAAATCATCAGATTCATGAAATTGACAGAGTAGAAGAAGAAGAATAGCACAACAAACATATCATACTAACCGGAGGTTACGGTTATGTTTACGCTAGATTTGTAGTCCCCAATAAAACCAGGAACCCATGCATAGAGGTTGTACACTCCAGTTCTGACGTTCTTGATGAAGAACATTCCCTTAGCATCTGCTCTTACCCAGAACTGGTATCCCTGCAACACATCATGGTGATTATGGTTAGCTCGAATTATGATAAGAACTTTCTTGAACAGGATCAGTAGGTAGGAACCTTGCTTTCTCTCTGCCAAGATCCTGCTTCTCCTGGTGAAGCCAAACCAACAAAAGCAGCATTCCCATTTACGTAATGCTTATTGGCGGGCCTGACAGAATAATGTATCCTCATCAGAACAGATATCGTTCTACATCACGAGACACAGGATATGCCTAAGAAATTAGACAAATGCTACATACTCGTCTACAACAAATAGTCTGCCGGAAACAGAGCCTCTTTTCTCGCTCTTTTGGAAGTCCTTTGAAGCAGGAAACTTGTACGGCCAGCTTCCCTCTTCAACCCGCGCCTGAATCAAGAAGAAAGCTCAATGTAGATTCTTGTGCTTCGTATCCATTCTTTGAGTGACAAGGAATTCAAATATGGAAAGAACTCTGTGTGAAGGAAGAAATCGTGCACATTAAGATTTGATTATTCTAGAAATGCCTCATATAGTTTGTTGGGCAAGAATGTTCGAGAACACTTTATGCTCCAAGGAAATCACTATCACATACAGTAATTATAGTTTTCGATGGGAAAAGAGGCAAGACGGCCTACCTGCTTCTTGGCGTCCTCCCAGAGAAGCTTCGGATCCGATTTCGTCGATGCAGAATTAAGGTAAATGAACACAGGGCCAAACACCTTCTTCCAGTATTCTCCATTTCTGACTCTAGGCAAAATGTCGTCCCCGGCGTAATGAGAACTCACAAAGGTCTGAAATTTGGGGACAAAGAATTTGTACCAAACAAGTGAACCAATGTCAGTGCATCTTTCTCAAACATTTTGATGCAAATAAGTCTGCAAGGTGAAAGATATCGGAGGCACAAGCATGGTACTCACAGCGAGGGAGGTAGGACCAACATGAGATGTCAGATCCTGCTTCACAGGCCCTCCTGACTTAAACTCAATACTTGGGGTGATCACCCAAAACCCTACGGAAGGATCAGAAGAAATCCATCCATGCACCATACTGTCCTTGTTCTCAATGGAATACTGGTATTTATCATCCACCTATGCAATCATTCGGTAGATTCAGATGCTGCGTGCATGATCATTGCTATTAACTGCATGATAAGAGAATTCAAAAGGAGACTCCTTTCTTACCTCCCCTCTCAAGGCTGCATTAATTGGGTTTGTCAGTCTGACTGCTTCTGAGTAATCCAACTTCTGTGACCTTCCGGGCTGGCGATCTTCTGGCATGGGCATGATTCTTTGTCTGTTGTCTGCAATGGCCATGTAGTGAAACCTGTTTCACACAAGTGTCGATGAAGAACCAGCCTAGGATCCACATAGCAACGTTACATGGTCAAGGTAGAAAATTGCACGAGGGAAGGTGGAGATCATGTACCTATCCTTTCTAAGCTTGAAAGCCACCCTGGTCTCTGCTAGATTGAAGTCGGGCCAGCCTTGAAGGTGTTCATATATGGCGTAGGTGTAGAAGCCTGAGCTGCCTCGCAGCATCACAAACCTACAGAATTATAAGCTCAATCTCAATTAGCTACCCTACTAGTGTTTGCTTCTCGACAAGCACAGAATCTGCGGTGCAACCTTTTGTCGACGTTTAAAGGCACAAGCTTGCCTCCGTGGGAGGGATTCCATTGTGTTCTGAAAGAGACCTCAACCTGGTTTGCATCTTGCTGCACTACGTCAAATTCTGTTCCGAGTATTCTGTAACCCAGTTGAAATGGTAAGCAGAAGCTAAAAGGTTAGGGGAGGAAGAGAGAGATGAGCAGCTAAAAGTCACATATCAAATATGCCAGAATGTCGATCTGATGGATGCCAAACAACATCCCAATACCTGCATCACCAATGGATGATAAGATCGATATGCATTTGAGTGATCAAAAAAGATTAATTGCAGCTATATATTAGCTTACCCTCCACCGTCTTCTTCCTTAACTTCCATTACATTATCAAGTCCATGGTATTTGACTCCCGTAATGGAACCTCCGGGCTTCGACAACGTGAGTCGGATGATGCCATTGTCCAACACAACCTGCAAATCCATTTCTGTCAGACACATCGCTCAAACTACTCCGAACCATAGATGAAATAAAAAGTATAGCTTACATATTCGAGTTCGACGTGCATCGTCACACTGTCAGCGCCGGCGATCGGGCGCAGGTTGTTTGAGATAGCGAAGCTAGTAAGGATTGCATTGCATGTTGGAAAATACAACAAAGAAAAGGATGAAAACACTTTAGAAACAAATAACAAACACAAGATTAAGAACACTATTAGAAATATATTTAGGCTTGAAATTTGTATAAATATTTTTCTAAAAATAATATTTGCACTTTCTTCTCAACATGATTGCTATGGGTTTGATGCAAATAATTTTAGTAGATATAAAAAACCTTTAGAAGATCTATATTGAGTAAACAATAAAGAACCGTCAAAAAGGAATTAGAAAATATCTAATTCAATCACTTACAGAGTTATCAAAGAAAAAAAAGAATCTAAAAGAGATATTATTCATGATTTACTCTCAAATACCTATTTATAGATATTTTCATAGAAGACAACCTTTGAAAAATAACTATCAAAATAACTACAAAGAAACAATTTTTCAAATAATTTTTTTGAAAAAAAATCTTTTTTTTTAATTTGAACAATTTATAACACTGCATTCAGAGGTGACGGATTCAGAGAGAGGGTATAAGAAACAGTTGATGCAAGTGTGGTGTATCTCTGCTAGCTTCTACTTACACGAAGATGATGCCATGCAAGACCATGCGAGCGAGAGCCATTTAGGAGCCGATATGGCCACGAGTTGCCGTTATGTGAGTGAAGAGCCCCCTCGAGCTTCGGATAGGTCGCAGCACCGATGGTTTGGGTTTTGGTTGAAGTATTATGAGCGACTTGAAAAGATGAAGAAGGAGATGCACTTATGATATGCCGCAACGGTGGATCAATGTTATAACGATGAACAGCTACACTCAATTTGATGAGATGCGTGATGAACCACGTAGCATCCCAATATTTTATCTCTTTCTTATTTTCCTCTCTCAATATTTTTATCTTTGTTTACTAAACTGATGCGAATATTTTATTCAACTTTTTTTTATTAAATTAATGATAATTTATAATCGACTATAGTTAATATGTCCTAACTTATTTTTTTTTAATATTAGACATTAAGAAAGAATTTTGAACCCGATTATTATTTTAGAATAAGGATTTATCTATCTAAAAATTATTACTTAAACTAAAAAAAATGGATGAACTCCCCTGGTTTATAGAATGTCTTGTTGGATTAGGGCACACTACATATCTTAATGTTTATATTGTGAGTAGACGCATTGTACCCCATAAGATGTTTGTCTAATTAAGATATTTTAGGCATTTTGATGCTTATAGCTAATGTGAATGCATCACGAAGGAGAAGATTATTTTCCTCTTTAGGATACATGGAATGTTTTCATGCTTATCTCAAGGCTGGATGTATGGTGCCTGCAAGAGATATTTTTGCTTGATTAATGTACATTTGATGTTTGATGTTTATTTCTTAAGCAGATGCATCATGTACGAGATGATGATTTGTCTGGTGAGGACACATTTGGCATTTTGATGCTTCTGTGCTGGGAGATGCATCAGCCATAGAGAGATGCTTTGACTACATTTGATACTTGCTGAATACGTCATGCACGAAGATGTATTTTGCTAGATTATGATGCATTAATTGTTTTGGTATTTATGTGATATATTTTGTTGGATTATGATGCATTAATTGTTTTGATGTTTATGTTACAGGGAACGTATCATGATTACGGTGATTCTACGCTTGTTAGTGTGCACTAATTTCTTCACACAACTTAGGTTGTTTGATCGAAGAGGTCGACAAGAGTAGTCTAATATTTTTCATCTTATAAGAGGGGGTTAAGAATTTTTTATCGAATAAGTAGGCCACATATTTTTAAGCCGACAAGATCAAAGATTTTTTACTTGCCGAGAGTGGATTAAACATTTTTAGTCGAATGAGACTGGGTGAAACATTTTGAGGTTATATCATTGATGAAGGTATGAAAGAGTATAAAAGGATGAGGGTCGACCACTTTACAAGCCTAGTTGTTGAACATTTTGACATAGTTAGCTTGGGACTTTGTTCTTGCCTTGATAGATGGCTAGTAGGACTATCATAGCCTGAGGAATATAGGTCACTCCCTATCATTTTCTTATAAGGTGGTGAGAAAAGCTCGACATATGTATAAAGTCATTTAAGCCCTAAATGCCGCATGCTCTACATGATTGGTGTTGTTGTCAAAAGTTTTTAGAATGTGAAGATGAGAGTTGGAGGAAATATATTTCTTTTGTATCAACTGGGTGAAAGAAAACTGGTTATAGAGATTGACTTTATTGAGTTCTTTCTCGAGTCAGATCTTGTGTCTCATATCATCAATATACTTGTTTATCTTTTGTAAAGGTTTATGTAAAATAGGACTCATCTCATTGGTCAAATGTGTCTAACTTAATCATTATCCTCTTTAAGTAGTTGTGGCTCTAGATTGACATTGGCATTGTGGACCTAGGGCTCCTTGTAGCGTTTATTATAGTGTAGCAAGCACTTTACATCACAATTGATGAGTTATATTTTATTGATCAAAAACCATAATCAGAATCTAACTAATCTATAATATATCTTATCTAATTAAATATGATCACATAATCTAATAGAATTATCATACATGATCATTTTCTCCCTATTGTAATTTTGGATAGGGATTTGTTTATGTTGGAGCACAACGTGTATGCTAGAAACTCAGTAGTTGTTGTCTACATTAAAAATGGATATAGCATGCTCTCAATGCCTTCATCTAAGATGAATGCATAGGATATAGAAAATGCTTTTCCAAGATACATTGCATGACCTGATGCTTGTCTTGGGTGGATGTACCATATGCAAAGATATTTGCTCTATAGGAGAGCATCAGATGCTTTGATGCTTATATTCTATATAGATATATCATGCACGAGAGAGATGTTTTACATGACTATAGCACATATGTTGCTTTGATGCTTACGTCCTAAAAGGATGCATCACATATAATATTTTTTGCTTAATTATAGTGTGTATCGAGTCTATCGATACATATGTTTTATGGGATATATCATGCACGAGGAGATGCTTTGCTTAGTTTGAGTGCATCAAGTGCTTTGATAATTATCTCTTAGTTCGATTCAAATCGGAACCAAAATGATCCAATGATTCATTGGTTCCAAAGCGAACTAGAATGGGTCCAATATGGTTTAGTTCGAGTTCGTAGGTTTAGAAAATCGAATCGATCATTCCAGTTTGAACCTTTAGTTCTGTGGTTTAAAAAAAAATAAAAATGGATTGGTCAACATCAGGCTTGACCAACCAGTGGGGCTCAAACAGTCGACCCAACGATTGGAGGGGCAAATGACCGATTTGCCCCTCCCAAAAATCATATTACAAATATTTCCATGGGTACTTTGATAATTTTATAATTAAAAATATAAAAAAAATAACTTTATCCCTTCTAACAACTTAATAATAGTTAGTTTTAGGGGCATTTTAGAAAAAAAAAATTGAAAATCCTAGTCGGGGGATGGGCATCTAGGGCCAGAGGTGGTTGGTCGATCGGGGTGACATCGTGAGGTGTAGGGATTATTGAATCTTGGATTTTGATGATAAAATCAATTGATGAGTTTGTGATTTAATATGCATTTTGAGTGATATAGTACTAGTTTCGATCATGGAGAGATAATTTGATTAAAGAAGGAAGAATTAATGTTGAGCTGAAGTGAAATATGCTAGAAGATTGGACATTGAGCCGAAACATCGGTCGACATTTCGATAGAAGGCTTCGTGCCATAAGTTTGGGCATCGAGCCAAGAAGATCGAATATTGCGCCAAGGAGATCGGGTGTTGCGAGAAGACAACAAGTCATTTGGGCAGTATGCCGAAGGAGAGGATAATGTGCCAAAGGATCGGAGGAAGCGCCGAATGAACCAATGATATATCAGACATGTGATTAATGCTTTGTAATAATTTATCTAGATCGAGTTAGTTTAGGTCTAATTGATTCAGTAATGGGGTGAAACAATGCCAACTCAATTAAGAGCCAATTAGGCTTAAATCAAGACTGAATTGAGCTTTTTTTTTTGCCCATTCAGTGTCTTGTAGTAGGATCTAGCGATGATATCGCCTAAATCAGGACCCTCCGCGCTCGACCCACCCACCCCTCCCCCCCCCCCGCCTCTCTTAGTGTCGATTTCGGTCCTAACAGGGATCAGCGTATATTGGATCATCGATGACGGCTATAGGGGAGGAGTTGTCTGCTTAGCTAGTTGGGGTATGAGGGGTGCAATGGTCTGCATCATACCTGTCAAAGCTTGCACCTAGTGGGTGAGTTGAGGAATGCCTCAGTAGAGATGACTAGTTGACCCACACCAACCTCGGCATATAAGAGCCTAGGGTCATTGAACAAACACCAATAATGCCCCGGGGTTTGAGTCGAGGCGTCTCCGTCCATATGTGAGAGAGTGGGTAGCTACCACTTAAGGCCAAAGGTCGAGAGGGTGGCAGGCGCCTCCTTGCTAGGGCATTCGCTAGGGTTACTCAGTAGTGGATACTATTGTGACATAAGGCCATCCTTTTAGCACCAAAAATATTATAGTCCTTTATGTCATGTCTTGGAAGTTGATACGATTTAGTCCGATCATGATCGTGCGAGGGCGTCCACGTGGGTGTCTGAGTAGAGGATGAGAGGATCAGATCAGGTCAAACGCTGACATCTTCTGAGTCGATCCAAGGTGAGGCTTTGATTGCCTATTCGCGTTGCCTCTCTATACAACAAGCCGATGTCAGGAGGAGGAGGATTCTCAACTCCACCGCTCAAAAGTTTAAGTTAGTTTTTTATCAATAGTATTTTGAGTGTTCGAGGTTCGATCTTCTAGTGTCGGCCAAGGGGTCGATATTTATACTTATCGCAGGGGGCTGGCTATAAGCAGGTTGTTAATAGCCGTCGATGCTCCGAGTGACCGATCTGTATGCTCCGGATGACGTGGGTCGACCCATATAGTTCCGCGTGCTGCACAGTCTTGCACAATATCGGGTGGCACGGTTATGACCGCACGTCGCTGCCGAGCCCGCTGCATCACTTCAAGGTCATACCACGTGCATGCGCCGAGTTGACTCCAAGGTGCCAGGTCGGTTGCCGCTGTTGGGGTGGTAGCAGAATATTCCCTACCATGAGGGATCCCATGATGCACTACTTCAAATTCTGTTCCGTGTGCTCTGTAAGTTAGTTGAAATGGTAAGCAAAGGCCGAAAGGTTAGAAGAGGAAGAGAGAGATGAGCAGCTACACTCACATATCAAAAATGCCTGAATCTGGATCTGATCGATTCCAAACAACATCCCAATACCTGCATCACCAGTGGGTGATAAGATCGATATGTGTTTGAGGGATCAAAACAGATTAATTGTAGGTATATATTAGCATACCCTCTACAGTCTTCTCTGTTCTTAACTTCCAGGAGATTACCAACTCCATGGTGTTTTACTCCCGTAATGAAACCTCGGGGCTTCGACAACGTGAGTTGGACGATGCCATTGTCCATCACAACCTGCAAATCCACTTCCGTCAATACACATCGCTCATCAGACTACTACTAGTATTACTGCATACCATTTAAAGAAAGAAAAAGGATAGATTACATGTTGGCCTTCGACGTGCACCATCACAGCGGCGGCCACGGCCGGATGCGGGTCGCTGCCTGAACAAGCGAAGCTGGTAAGGATATCACTGCATGCAGTGATGACGCATTAAGAAAGAGGGTATAAGGAAACAGCTGATGCAAGTATGGTGTATCTCTGTTAGCTTCTACTCACATGAAGATGATGCCATGCAAGGCCGTGCGAGCGAGAGGCATTTGTGAACTTGTATTGCCACGAGCTGCTGCTGCTATCTGAGTGAAGACTCCAACGGGCTTTGCACAGGTAGCAGCACCGAGTTGGTTGGGTTTGTTTCGGCTCTCGGTCTAAGCATTACGTGCGTCCTGCAAAGATGAAGACGGAGGTGGGTGCTATATGAATCACGTAGCTTTCGTGTGACAATTCGGCGCACTTATCATATAATATAACATCCCAATTTTCTCTCTTTCGATTTTATCTTTTTCACCTTTTTTTAATTTTTATATACCATACTACTGCCAATATTTTTTAGAAAAACTTTCTTTTATTATATTAGTGTCAACTTTGATCTTTCCCTCGATGATGTGGTGGAGTTGATTTGACCTAAGCCGTCTTTTTCTAATAATATGATACTTGAAAACTTTAACTTAAGGAAGAAGTCGGAATCCGATTGGTTGTAAATAAGTATCGTATTGATATCAATATATCAATTGCCTAACAATTCTTATGCTCTGGATGGATGCATCGGAAGATGTCTTAGGCAGGATATTTATGGCTTAGGCAGTATCATATATGAGTAAATTCTTTGATCAAATAAACTGCATCAAATGCTTTAATACTTTCGATCTGATTCGAGATATCATTCACAGTAAAAATGCTTTGTCTGATTATGGCATATCGAATGCTTTTAATTCTTATTTCTTTTAGTTCTTATTTCCTAACGTGTAGGTAGATGATTTGTCTAAGATGCATCGAGCATTTTGATGCTGTTGCGTTGGGGGATGTATACTATGATACATCGAGCATTTTGATGCTTTTGTGTTGGGGGATGTATACTATGATACATCGAGCATTTTGATGCTTTTGTGTTGGGGGGATGTATCTTAGGGAGATGCTTTGCTCAGTGAGAGTGCATCAAGCACCTTGATATTTATGTTCTGGGCAATCACACCACATGCAAGGGGATGTTTTGCTCACTCAAGGTGCATTAGACGCTTTAATATTTATGTCCTGAAGAACACATCATGCATCGATCAACATTTTTCTTTCCAAAGAGAGTGGGTTGGGCATTTTTTTGTCTCACGAGAGTAGTTTTCTATTTTCCCATATAAGATTAGATTGAGCATTTTTTTTCCAACAAAAATGGGCCATACACCCATTGGAGTAGGTTAAAGAATAAAGCAAAGAAGGATGGGGGCCTATAACTTCATCAGCTTCAAGTCGAACATTTTCATGCAGCCGTAAGTAATGGCTCGTATATGACTTTTGATGAACTAAAGTTCAAATGTTTTTTTTTTGCTACCTATCCCAAAGGATGGATGATATGGGGGAAGATAGGAGTACCATTTCCGTCACCTATCGTCATCTACGTTAACTTCAAGTAAATCATCAACTGCATCGTATTTGACTCCCCTAACGAAACCTCTAGGCTTCGACAACGTGAGTTGGACGATGCCATCGTCCGTCACAACCTACAAATCCACTTCCGACGTACTCAAGAAAGAAAACAAAAGAATAGATTGCACGTTGACCTTCGACGTGCACCGTCACACTGGCATGCAGGTCGCCTGAGGATGTGCTGCATCGTCTGCGCTTGTGCTTTACAAGAAGAAGATGCCAAGCACGGCACCGCGAGCAAGAGGCATTTGTGTGCTTAGATTGCCACGAGCTGCTGCTATCTGAGTGAAGACTCTTCTTCCCTCGGGTTTTGCGTAGGAAGCAGCACCGAGTTGGTTGTGTTTGTTTTGTCTCTCGGTCCAAGTATTTAACAGCATTATGGGCGTCATACAAATATGAAGATGGAGCTGCGTCATCAACCTCGTAGCTTTTGGATGACAGTTGGGCACACTTACTGTATGCTGCGACGGACGATCAATATTATAACAGCCCAACTCTCTCTCTCTCTCTCTCTCTCTTTTCTTCCTTCTCTACTTAACTGCTCCTATTTATGCTTCGAGTTAAGGATTTCCCAATGTCTATGTGCAATGTTCATTTTGGAAACTCGATGGCACCAAATGTCTTTGTTTAAGATAGATGCATCAGAGGTTTTGTTTGCTCAGGGTATATAAGATACATTGATGCTTATATGCCACTAGATGCTACATGCTTTGCCCAATTAAATACATCAAATGTTTTGATCCTTATATCTTAAGCAAACATATTAAGCGTCGAGAGATACATTGCCCAATTAGGATATATCAAATAATGTAATGCTTATAACCTAAGCGGGTGTATCTTATGCGAAGAAGATACACACCAAGAACTTTAATGCTTATCTCTTGGGTGAATGCGAAGATAGTTTGTCCAATTAGGATGCGTCGCTACTGCCTCAATTGACTTGCCCTCCGACGACTCTGTTTCCTTTTTCTTTCTCGTCCCCGTCATCTTCTTGTCGGCTCTAGAATCATACTCTGTTGCTTCTTTGGCCCTCTCGGAACAGCCCTTTTGGTCCTTGTGGTTGGTGCGATGGCCGCCGAGCGCCTGCCTGGTGGGGAACTCCTTGTTGCACCATCTGCAGATGTACCTTCTCTCCTGCGACGCCTCCTCCGCCGCAGTTGTCGCTTGGCCTCCTCCGACATCTCCATAGTTTCCTTTATCATTTTCTTCCTTGTTCTACACCCATCGGCTGTAGGACCGGACTCTCTTGCATCTTGCTGGTGGTGGTGCTGCAGCTGCAGCTGCATCAACTGGGTCGGCCTCAGACGGTCCGATCCGGCTTCCTCCCTCCCTCGCTTCCTTCTTCTCTTCTTGCCGTCATTACGACCGTACTCTCTTGTATCTCTGGCCCTCTCGTAACAGCCCTTTTGGCTGGCGCGGTGGCCGCCAAGCGACTGCCAAGTACGGAACTCCCTCTTTCACATGTTGCAGATGAACCTTCTCTTTTGCCGTACGTCGACAGCATCATCAAAGTTTCTGTAAGAGACGTGACTGGTCAAACGGCACACAACCGCTAAGAGACGTGACCGTTCACCTCCTTTTACTCACCCGAGTCGCCTTCATGCCGAGCGGAGTAACTGCACTCGCAAACCATGAGTGCCGCGCATGCCCCCACTGCTCCCGTCCACCCCGGCAGCTTCGTGGCTGACGGTGGTGGCGACGGCGACGACAACGGCGACGATCCGTCCCGCGATAAGCCCCTCAAGCCTGCCCACACAGTCGACGCGGAGCCCATCTTCTCCGGGGACGATGACGAGGAGGAACAGGCGGCGGACGACGACGCCGGTGCCCCTAGTCCTGGGGGGCGGCCGAAGCAGGCCGAGCCGTCCGGGTTGCAGCAGTGCAATGTCTGCAACAAGGCCTTCGGTTCAGTGAAAGCCTTGCATGGGCACATGCGGAGTCACCCCTTGAGGAAGTGGCGTGGGATCCTCCCGCCGTCCATGCGCCCGGGGGCGGAGCAGGAGGTGGCGGACTCCTTGCTCCTGTTGTCGGGGCAAGAGGAGGCGCCGCGGAAGAGGAGGTTCGTCTGCAGCGGGTGCAACCGGGCTCGTATATGACTTTTGATGAACTTAAGTTCAAACTTTTTTTTTTGCTACCTATCCCAATGGATGGATGATATGGGGGAAGATAGGAGTACCATTTCCGTCACCTATCGTCATCTACGTTAACTTCAAGTAAATCATCAACTGCATTGTATTTGACTCCCCTAACGAAACCTCTAGGCTTCGACAACGTGAGTTGGACGATGCCATCGTCCGTCACAACCTACAAATCCACTTCCGACGTACTCAAGAAAGAAAACAAAAGAATAGATTGCACGTTGACCTTCGACGCGCACCGTCACACTGGCATGCAGGTCGCCTGAGGATGTGCTGCATCGTCTGCGCTTGTGCTTTACAAGAAGAAGATGCCAAGCACGGCACCGCGAGCAAGAGGCATTTGTGAGCTTAGATTGCCATGAGCTGCTGCTATCTGAGTGAAGACTTTTCTTCCCTCGGGCTTTGCATAGGAAGCAGCACCGAGTTGGTTGTGTTTGCTTTGTCTCTCGGTCTAAGTATTTAACAGTATTATGGGCGTCATACAAAGATGAAGATGGAGCTGCGTCATCAACCTCGTAGGTTTCGGGTGACAGTTGGGCACACGTATTGTATGCTGCGACCGACGATCAATATTATAACAGCCCAATTCTCTCTCTCTCTCTCTCTCTCTCTCTCTCTCTCCCTGTGTATATCTTACTATACTGCTGTGTATATCTTTTGAAAATTTCTTTTATTAAATCCAACTGTCGTTAATATCAAATTTTGATGGAACCCATTTTTATGAATATTATTGTGTTTGAAATTAGGCAAGAACTATGAACCTAAGTAATTGTAGTTAATTGTCATATTATTTGCCTCTTGTTTTAGGCTTCGTGATAAGAATCTCTTAATGTCGGAATGCAATGTCTACTTCAGAAGCTTGATAGTAGTTGTCTGCATCATTCTTCGAATGCTTTTGTTTAAGATTGATGCATCTGGTATCGTAGATGTGTTGTTTGCTTACGGCCCATCTATACCTTGATGCTTATGTATCGAGTAGTGCTACGTAAGAAGATGGTTTACCCAATTAGGCATATCGAATGCTTTGATTCTTATTGCTTAAGGAAACATATCGAGTATCAAGAGATACATTGTCTAATTATAGTGCATCATATGCTTTAATGCTTATAACTTGGGCTATCGTGTACAAAGAAGAAGTTCCTCTTGATTATGACACATCAATTACTATGATGCTTATCTCCAAGGTGGGTGCATCACATCTAGAAAAATAGTTTATCCAATGATAAAGAATATTTCGGTATCACCCACAACAACAGTAAGCAGCCACCTTGAAACCAACGTGGCATCTTAGAGTCGACATGGTGCAAATGTGTGATACGACCTCGAAGTAACGCAATGGACTTAGGAACGATGTACAGTCGTCCCCAAGATCATACAAAGTAGCCTTGCACGGTACAGAACTAGAATAGTCAACCTGTGTCGTCTGAGACAGACGAATCAGTCGCTTGGAGTATCGACGATCATTAACAACTTACGTACAATCAACCCTTGAGGAGAGGTATAAATCCCGACCCCCTTATCAACACTAGGTGTGGTGGATCTGAAACACTCAACGCTACCATAAAAAAAAATTAATTTAAGCTTCGGAGAATCGAGTTGGGAATCTTCCTCCCAATATTAACTTATTGTGCAGGAACCCAGTACCGAAGGCAATCCCAGCTCCTCCTCAGGCTGAACCAAGAGACACCCATTGTCGCTTCGACCTCACCCTCATCTCTACCTTAGAACGCCTACGTGAATGTTCTAGCATGATCGAGATCGAACCAAATCGTACCAAATTCGATTATGGCATAAAGGACAACAACGAGTAGGATATATTGATGCTTATATATTTATATATAGTGAGATATATGGTTTGTCTAATCGGATCGTCTGACTCTCTGTTAGTGTTGTTGACTACTAAATTAAAACACTTTGATCACATCCAAAAACATTATGACGGATCTGGTGAACTAAAATGGTTTGACTTCTTTGATATCGTACTGGGGTAGTTTGACTGACTAAGTTCCGATAGGAAAGAAACCATTTGATGGGAGGTCTTTTGGCCATTAGAAAAAGGTATGAGTTTTATATGGGCATTATGAAAGGCAAGGTTCTCTATGGAACTAGAAAAGTAGGGGTTTGACTTTTAGAATTCATACATGGCAAAAGAGCCATTATGGTGGGCTGAGCAACCATGGAATTGTCCATGGTGCCTGGAAACCCTCGGATGTTTCCAGGGGTGGCGTATACTCTTGTCATTCATAGCTAAGACATTGTTTACACTCTAATTATAATATTTGTTTAGCTTATGTTTGCATTGAGACATTCGAATAAGTTAATATTTTATTGTACAAGTGATATATCATAGTTTCGAATCCATATGGGAATACTCGTTCAATATAATGATTTTTTTATTTGTTAAATATTTCTTAGCTTGAAAACCCTGCAATAATAATTACAACCAAAACAACAGAAATCCTGCATCTTTGTACGTGCTTACATACACATACAAATACGTGACAAAATTCACGTACTAAATACATACACATGTTTTGTAGAAATTTGTGCATTGGCATTCAACTTCAAACTTTAATACATGAACAGGAATTTCTGCACATAAAATCTTATATTTCATGAAAATTATGTTGTAATCATGTAATAAAGAAACATAAATAATTCGTCGGCTCAATGTGATTCAAGAGAAGAAAACACGACAGTTCTAACAAACACCGGATCGGAAGTCAAAATCCACACGATCTCAATTGGAATCTTTGTCGGAATAATCCTTGTGGCTTTGTCCAGCCATGTCACTGGATCCCACTGCTATTACATTAGCTAAAATCAATCTGACGCCGGCGGCGATAGGTTCAGGTCGAGCCGTCTCCTCTTCTTCCCCCTCGTCATCTCCTCAGTCCCTTCTGCTGTTATTGTCGATGTTGACACCGATGACCCGACCGTAGGCGACGACGTCGCAGGAGTTGCTGCCGCTACTGCCTCGATTGGCTTGCATTCCGACGACTCCGTTTCCTTTTTCTTTCTCTTCCTCGTTATCTCCTCTGTTGCTTCTTTGGCCTTCTCGGAACAGCCCTTTTGGCCCTTGTGGTTGGTGCGGTGGCCGCCGAGCGCCTGCCAGCTGGAGAACTGCTTGTTGCACCAACTGCAGATGTACCTTCTCTCCTGCGACGCCTCCGCCGCCGCAGCTGTCTCAATAGGCTTGGCCGCGTCCGACATCTCCATAGTTTCCTTTCTCATTCTCTTCCTTGTTCTACTCCCATCGGCTGCAGGACCATACTTTCTTGCTTCCTCTCGATGAATTGCTGGTGGTGGTGGTGGTGCTGCATCAACTGGATCGGCCTCAGACGGTGGTCCGGCTGCCTCCCTCCCTCTCTTTCTTTTTCTCTTCGTCCCGTCTTGACGACGGTTCTCTCTTCTTTCTCTGGCCCTCTCGTAGCAGCCCTTTTGGCCCCTGTGGCTGGCGCGGTGGCCGCCAAGCGACTGCCGAGTACCGAACTCCCTCTTGCACATGTTGCATATGAACCTTCTCTGCCGCGGCACCTCGTCCTGCCTCGACAACGTCAGCAGAGCTTCTGCCGCCTTCAGCTCCGCCTCCGAGTGCGAGGACGACGGAATTGTGGAAGACATAGTAAGTATCGGAAGCGAAGAATTGTGAATTCTGTCGATCTTTTAGTCGGTATAAATATATAGTTTACGGCTTTTATATAAAATCATAATATTTACTAAATATAAACTAATGACATATTCATATTAGAAGAAAAACTCGGTCCGGTATAATTGGTAACATATCTTAATTTGTAGAGAATACCTTATAGATCATTATGCCCTCACAAAATCGTTCTCCCATATCTTTGAAGATACCTATCTTGATTCAAGGAGACTATTGACTAATGATACAATATGACACAGTCAAGATGTCCTCAAGTTAATTGTTGGTGAAAAAACAAGCGACACTGAGATAAATATGTAGCTCCCATATTACCATAATATGTTACTAAACTATAAGAAGATATACCAAGTTCAACAGCCATAGTAACTTAGCGGTTGTCGATGAAAGTACATAATTTCGGCTTCAATAAAGAAGTGTGCAACTGATTTTTGCTTACGTGAACACGAAGAAACAAATTTTCAAGTTAGATTATATGGGAAATTGATTTGCAGTGTCTTGAGGATCATCTTAGTTTCTATCCCAATCGGTCTGGAAGGCATTGATTTGCAAAGGAAAAGCGAATAACACTTTTTTGTAGTTAAGATATTGATTTGCAAAATCCATTAGCATAAGCTTGAGTATATAATGGACTTCCATGCATAAAGAATTTATCTTTTATTTGATTTTTTTAAGTCATTTTGAAAACGATTGAAACTTTTAATTTTAACATTTGTTGAACAATCTTTGGGCAATCTTTAGGCAACAATGTTTGGGCATAACCTTGATTGATTTTTTTTTTATTTTTTAGAAAAAAATATTTGGGCATAAGTCTAGTTGTATTGTCCACATTGCTCTTTAAGTCATGTTTAATCTTAAAAAATCATTTGTGACTAACTATTTTTATAATTATTAGATAATTTATCGAGTTCTTAATATCATTCTGGTACATTGATTTCAACTCTTCTTTCATTATATCGTATCATTTTTTAGAATCATTATTTTCTATGGCATATGAAAACGATAAGGGATCCCTCTTGGTTCTTATATTATAATTTAATTCTTATAGATATACCATTAAAAATAATATATCTTTTATTCTTTAAGATATTCTCAAAATTATGAATTGTGCTTGTTTTACAAGATTATCAACAATAACATTAACATTATATGAGAATACACTAATATTATTTTATTTTTTATCTTTATTAAATTATTTAGTGATTTGACAAATAACTTTTCTAATATAAAATGATAAAAAAGTATCAACCTATATCTCCTTAATATCAAGATTAAATCTTAAGATTTTTCACTCTTATTTACTTATCTTTAGATTTTCATCCCATTGATTCAAGAATATAAAAATAACACATCATACTTCTATTTATATTCATAATAGTATGGTTTCAATTTTTAGCACACTTGCTAAGGCATGCTAAACACAAATATTCTATTTTTTTAGAAATTTAATAAAAGAGTTAGGATTATGAGCTGACTTATCATATCTATAATAAAAATTATCACCTTTATGAAATTTAATGATTTTGATATTTTTAATCTAATTATCTCTTGACCTAATTTATATATATCTAAAAGTATAACAACTTACATAAATTAGATATATATAATTATATCTCAACATGTTATCTATAAAGGTGAAAAAATATCTCTCTCTACTAAAACCGGGAACATGAAGTAACCCATTAATGTAAGCATATATAATCTTAAGGAGTTCATGAAATTATAATTTATTTCAATATTTCATTATAGGATCATTGTAAACTAAAGATTTAGATTAATTTTATATAAACAATCATCAAGAATTTAAAAAACTAACTTGTATATAATCAAAAAATATACTAGTTTACGACTAGTAAAAAATAATAATATCTTAGCAATTTTAGATTATGAAACCAAATTTCTAAAATTGTAAGAACATAGCATGTATCATCAAGATCTAATCAAATGAATCGTTTTTAAGCATAAGCGATAAATACCTACCATTATCGTTTTCGCTTTAAAATGATTCTATGTAATAATAATTTTTTATGTTTTTTATTTTATGTTAAAATGAATCCCTAAACATTGGTAATATAAGTTGAAGCATCAAAATTAATCCACTAAATATTTGAAAGGGACTTTCGTAATATTTAATTTGAAACATATAAGGGTTAAGCTTATACTTTTTCCTTTCAAACCGAACCTTATAATTATTTTTCATATCACCTTTCTTACCATAGAAGTAGTATTTTACGAGTAAAGATTTTTTTTTTATGAGTCTATATAATATTCGTAAACTCAAGTGATCTATGGTTTAATTTTCTTTTATTATTACCCACTCTTTGAGTAATACCCAAAATATTTTAAGTTTTTCCTATTTTAATCTTATTTTTTTAAACACATATACTAATTATCTCATTTATGTTTTATGCATTTTTTATTTGTGTTGTTATGAACTTTAAATGAGTCAAACTAAGAAGAAATATAATTAAAAATAAATTACATATGAACTCATAACATCTAATATTTTAAACTTTACAATTTTGTTAGCCAATAACGAGGATATATTATAAAATTTCTTAAATATTATAATACTGAGCTATAGTTAATTCTTTCATTAAGATATCAATCAATGACTTGTTAGCAAATTTAAATCAATCTTTAAATATTTTATTACGCTAGTTGTATACTATAATGAAGTCTTAATATTATTAATAATTATTATAAAATTAATATTTTTATCTTTTCGAATTATTTATTTTAATTATTTATTCTACTAAACTTTCAATAGTTAATTTTGTGATCCTTTCAATTAATTTGATCAATATCTAACATACTAAATGTGAATTGCATATGCTCAAATCATTCAAAAATAATTTGATCTAAAGATTAAAAGGACACTAGATATATGATAATGCAATAAGAGAAGTACCACTATAATAAACAAAAAATAAAATAATATTGATATTTTAAGTTTTTAATAAATATTAAATTATTAATATCATCTCTATTTCATCTTTCAATGAAATATTAACATATTTATTATTATAAAAAATTATAATTATGGCTAACTGATATCATCTTTGTAGAATAGTGCTGTTACCTTTAGATATATAACTTTGAACTACATGGATATCCAAAATAATATTATATTACCTTATCACATAATCATTTAAAAATATATTTTTCTTTGAGATTATTCAAATTTCCTAATTATATATGCTATTATGAATATTATTTTTTAATACTATTTAAGATTAATTTTTAATATAATTTTATAATTTTATTAATCTAGGTTACTTTAATAACTAAGACTAATATAAGAATATAAATTATATTTTAAATATTCTATAAATAATAAAAATATTTATTATAATTTATACCATATAAGTCTATCATCCTATGCCGCAATTACAAGTGAGATAAAACTTAGAGATATAAGTTATAAATAATATTTACTAATTTGTTAATCTAATTATAAAAAAAAAAATTTAATAAAAATAATCATAATAATCATTAAACATCATCATTAATCAACACATTAAAATCTCATAACAATAATCATAATAAAATAAAAATCTTGACTTTATGTGAAAGCAAATATTATTTCAAAATTTTTATACATATGCTTATGAATAACTATATAAATATCTAAAAACAATAATTAGACTTTGAGTATCGCAAACAATAAAAATTTCACTAATATACCATATTAGAAAATTATAAAATAAATCTATAATTTATAATATTTTTATTCCGTAAAAGTTCCAAATCAATCCTATTTAATTGAGTAAGTCCATAATTGGACCATCTAAATTAGGTCCATCAATCCTATTTAATTAGGCAAGCCTAGAATTAAACCACCCAAATTAGATTTAACCAATTTGGGCCAAACACCAGCCAATTAGACAAATCAAAATTGATTTAGAATTGTCAACATCTAATTGACCTAAGACAAAAATTAGATCAAAATCATGGTCCAATCAAATTGCTAGCAAAATCCAAGTCCGATCAAAAGCATAAATTGACCAAAGTCAAAATCACAATATGGTCAAAATTGATCAAAATTTATTTTTTTTATCAAATTGTCAAAATCGGGGCTTAGTCAAAATCCTAAAGGGGAAGGTCAATTTTTGACTTTGACCAATTAGATCAAAATTACGTAGAACTCCCTTCCCTTCTCTGCGACCTACTTCCGTCGTCGAAGCGTCAACCGCGTCCAAAGGTTGATCCTTCACTAACCCGATGACCCATTTCCCGTAGCTGCCCAGAAACGTTGTCGTTCAGCCCGACGAGCCCTTCATCCATCACGGAGATGCCGTCGCATGAGCAACATAGTCGCACGATGGCCGCCGCAGGCAGCATCCTCGCACGTCGTCGTCCACTACCGCATTGCCGATCGACCACCTAATCGGACTCGCCTGCGCTAAGCTACATCTCTGTGGACATTGCATAGTGCACAACAGACGTCGAATCGCAAATCACAATTACCACTTGTGATCGGCGACCCCCTAACACTACTGCCACCATACTCAGCACCACCTATGGCCAATTACTTCCACCGCAGCCCACCTGTGAGGCTGCCCCTTTCCGTCTGACTCCCTCCCAGGACGCTAAGCGACCACGACACATCGCAGCACCGTCGCACGTGACAATGACACCGCCTAAGGCAACCGCTGCATGCAACACCACCGTTTCCCTTCAACAGTAGTTGTTGCATGCAGCGTTGTCACCGCAAAGCCTTCGGCCATCGTTGTGTGTGTTACCATGACCCATGGTAGAGCCAGCGATCAAGGAAGATTGCTGCCCTCCACAACTCTACCTACCGTAACCGTTGCAACTCCTTCGCCTACTGCTCACAACAACCATTATCCATGGCAAGCAGGATCGACGATCATAGTGGGCCGCCATCCTTCACTGCACCACCGTAGACAGCAAGCCACTGCCCTCTAACAGGGTAGATGACCATGGTGGGTTGCCGCCATCTACAACGCTGCTACTAATAGAAAGTTGCCCACGGCAACCCGTTGACCAAAATTGGGGAGCATGCTTCCATCTACAGTACCACCTGTGTGGGTGAAGAGACCTTTATCCTCAGCAAGTGAGTAGAGCGACTCAAGTAAGCAAATAGATCTAATACTTTTATTATCTGTATATTTGATCTTAAAATATGGTTCTAATACTAATTATAAATATAAAATTATTATTATACTATTATTATATGAAAAACTTTAATGTCAAAATTAAAATCAAATAACGATAGATTAACATTATATTTATATACATGTTAAACTCCATAAAAAGCACTAGCGATATCTAAAAACTAGACTTATCTTCTTCTTTTTTACTATATTTCAGACGATCACAATTAATGATGGAGCAAGAATAGTAGGAGAAGAGAATAAATTTATAATCTCTATTTATATATAATCCTTAGAAGATCATGTCTACATATAAACGAGTGCAAAAGGTTTAAAATAGTAATTTATAATAATTCCTCTGTCGTATTTAAAATAATTATATTATAAATAGATTTTCTTTCTATTAATAGATAATCTTAATTATAATTCAATCAAAATTTTAATATATCTTATTTAATTAAATAAGATCACATAATTTATAAATCAATTTATAATAAATAACATAACAAGACAAGTAAGAGATAAATATCTTAAACCACCAATACGACTAAGATGATGTACTTACATTGGTGTCATAAGTATTTTACTAAGTAGATCATTAATGTACTTGTATTAGTGTCTCTAAGTCTGAGAAAAAGTTTGAGAAAGTAGTGAAAATCCCCTAAACTTTTAATGGAAAACCTCTTGGTAAGAGTATCAATAAACTTGTTTATGGTCTCATAATTAACGGTAATAATAAGATAATCAACATATATAGTAACATAAGATTGGTTTTAATGAAATAATAATGTCATCCCAGAGTACACAACCATAAAAAGTACAAACATTTTAACTCATTGTGCCAATCAGCTTTTTGGAATCTCTTTTGATTTGATAAAGGCATAAAGATAATTTAAAGACAAGTTGTTGCTACATAAAATGGCTTATGTTAGTGAGTCATGCATGAAGCCATTGTTAGCATCCACTTATGATGTAAGACTATACTTAGAATAAGTGAAATTGTTGTTGGCTTAATTACTAGATTGAATGTTTCTTCATGATCTAAATCAAATCGTTAATGAAATCTTTTAGCTACTAAACACAATCTATCTATTTGCATCTGATAACATTCTTGCGAGCAAGCTCCCTAGTTCTTTTTTTTTAGCAGAGCACTAAATTCATTATCATTATGCCAAAATGATCCCTTGATGGCATGAGAAACATATGTTGGTTCAATCGATTCCTGTAGAGGGTGTTTTAGTAGTGGTATGAGGAAATTTCTTAAACATATGAGGGTGTTCATTGATTATGAGAGAATGATAATAAATAAGGATAAGACATTATCCAATTATGATGATTTGAATGGACTTATAATATTCTTGATTACTGAACCAAAATATCATAGTTTTGTTTCAAAACATTATAATTGAGTTTAATTAGCTCAAATCCATACAAATTTTGATTAGTAATCCTATATAAGTTTTGGTATTTTATAAAAGTGCTGTGTATGATAATTTGAGTGGTTTGATGGAAATTAAGAAGATTTTGGTATACTTTTAATTTTTTTTTTCTCGCTTAGCCTCAAAATTATGTTTTATATATTTTGAAAAACTTCATAATGTTTATATTAACTACATTACAGAAGAATGGCAATAAACATAGGTAAGTTATAGTATTTTTGGATACTAAACTAAAATACTACAAGCGGTCCAAAGAACTAAAAATCTAACCAACGAATCAATTTTTTATGATAATACATTTATTTTTTATATGAGGGTATTTTGATGATTTGAAAATGATAATAACTTTAAATATGATCTAAAAATATATTAAAACTCATGGCAACAACCAAGGTCATACACCACGTATATCTATGACGGATCGAATTAAGAAATTTCAAATCTATTTGATTTGGAATACACTGAATCCTAAAGAATTATATAATTATATTAGGGTCGTGTTCATAAGTCAATTTAATGCCTAAGTCTTTTAAGAATCGAACACTAAAGAATCCCTCCCCTCCTCTCGAGAATATAACTAAGAGGTATATTATAATGATATTTTGGATCATTACACTCAAGGCCATTGCTTATTAAATTTGGAGAACATGGTGTAGTTATAAGTGTAGTTGTAATATCTGAAGGGAGAATTCATGTTAGGCATATAGTAGTGAGGTCTCAATCATTGGTATTGAGGTATCGATTGATGTTGGGGAGTTATATGCTATCAATCCTTACGTTATTATTCTTATATCATTTGCCCATCATCTTGCCTCAGCATATGCAATGGAATGTTGAAATTTATATTTGACTATCAACTAAGATGACTCGACCATCTTGTCATTAAAAGACATATTTTGGGCTAATTTGATTATATTGTGGTTGATTGAAAGACGATCGATTTAGCCAAGCTATCATTACAACGGAGTATTTGGATTGATTTCATTATACTATCCTTAAATTAAAAAAAGTGCTTTGAAATGATTTGATTATGCCATCATAAAAAATAGCACTTTAGGTCCATTCAACCAGATGGGAGCTCGCACCTTAATTGCTAATGAAACGAGGGATTATTGTTTCATATAAGAGGCTCGAATAACATGTAAAACACATTAAATTTAGTGATAGTTGCTCGATTGTAGCATTAATGGTGATATGATTGGAGAGAATTGAAGATAAAGATGTATTCTTCACACTCACTCCTCTGATCATAAAAACTTCACCATCACTGTGTGGAAGACATTTCAGAAATTGACAATTCTATTGATCTCTCTCTTATATCATTTATAACATGTTTATATAATATCTAAATATACAAGATGCGTTCATGTTTAAATATGATCTATTCTTGAGCATAACATTTGATGATTTGCATGCGAGTTCTCATCCGTTTCTTCGGAATAGTTACATGAGATTACTAAGCTATTTATACATAAATATATAAATAGAATCAATTATATTGATTGTAACACATTCTGGAGAGATTTGTGCATTTGCATACAAATCCATTAAAACTCAGTATGCCACAACAAAACTTTTATACATAAACAGAAAACAAAATTAAGAGCAATTTCAGTACATAACATATTATGTTTCATGAGAATTCCACTATAATCATGTAATAAAAACATAAATACAATTCGCCGGCACAACTTATTGGCCATAAAAGAATGTCTGCATCCACACGATTTAAGAAATAGCTAATGAAAAACCTCACATAAAACAAAAAATAAATAAATTCTTGCAGAGAAAAGTTCTAATATTCTACTCGACCAATAATATATAATGGAATCAAATAATAATAATAATAATGTAATAATAATAATAGTATTAGAAGTAATGAATGAATTGGTAACACCCCACAGGATCTTACTTGGAGTCTTTGTGGGAAGAATCCCTGTGGCTTTGTCCGGCCAACGCACTGGAAGTCGAACTCCCGTTGCCATTGCCTCCGGTAGTATCATCTGAGGATGCCGGAAGTAGGTTCAGGTCCAGCCCTCTCCTCCTCGGCCTTGTAGTCCCTTCCGCTGCCATTGTCGATGTCGATGCCCCCACCACAGTCGTCGCCAGTGTAGGAGTCGGCTTGACCTCCGACGGCCCTGGTTCCTTGCTCCCTCGCTTCCTGGCTCTCCTCCTGCCGGCTCTGGGACCATACTCTCGTGCTTCTTTGGCCCTCTCGTAACAGCCCTTCTGGCTCTTGTGGCTGGCGCGGTGGCCGCCGAGCGCCTGCCGGGTGGGGAACTCCCGGTTGCACCCGCTGCAGACGAACCTCCTCTTCCGCGGCGCCTCCTCTTGCCCCGACAACAGGAGCAAGGAGTCCGCCACCTCCTGCTCCGCCCCCGGGCGCATGGACGGCGGGAGTATCCCACGCCACTTCCTCAAGGGGTGGCTCCGCATGTGCCCATGCAAGGCTTTCACTGAACCGAAGGCCTTGTTGCAGACGTTGCACTGCTGCAGCCCGGACGGCTCGGCCTGCTTCGGCCGCCCCCCAGGACTAGGGCCACCGGCGTCGTCGTCCGCCGCCTGTTCCTCCTCGTCATCGTCCCCGGAGAAGATGGGCTCCGCGTCGACTGTGTGGGCAGGCTTGAGGGGCTTATCGCGGGACGGATCGTCGCCGTTGTCGTCTCCGTCGCCACCACCGTCACCCGCGAAGCTGCCGGGGTGGACGGGAGCAGTGGGGGCATGCGCGGCACTCATGGTTTGCGAGTGCAGTTACTCCGCTCGGCATGGAAGCGACTCGGGTGAGTAAAAGGAGGTGAACGGTCACGTCTCTTAGCGGTTGTGTGCCGTTTGACCAGTCACGTCTCTTACGGAAACTTTGATGATGCTGTCGACGTACGGCAAAAGAGAAGGTTCATCTGCAACATGTGCAAGAGGGAGTTCCGTACTTGGCAGTCGCTTGGCGGCCACCGCGCCAGCCAAAAGGGCTGTTACGAGAGGGCCAGAGATACAAGAGAGTACGGTCGTAATGACGGCAAGAAGAGAAGAAGGAAGCGAGGGAGGGAGGAAGCCGGATCGGACCGTCTGAGGCCGACCTAGTTGATGCAGCTGCAGCTGCAGCACCACCACCAGCAAGATGCAAGAGTCCGGTCCTACAGCCGATGGGTGTAGAACAAGGAAGAGAATGATAAAGGAAACTATGGAGATGTCGGAGGAGGCCAAGCCTATTGAGGCAGCTGCGGCGGAGGAGGCGTCGCAGGAGAATAGGTACATCTGCAGTTGGTGCAACAAGGAGTTCCCCACCAGGCAGGCGCTCGGCGGCCATCGCACCAACCACAAGGACCAAAAGGGCTGTTCCGAGAGGGCCAAAGAAGCAACAGAGTATGATTCTAGAGCCGACAAGAAGATGACGGGGACGAGAAAGAAAAAGGAAACAGAGTCGTCGGAGGGCAAGCCAATTGAGGCAGTAGCGACGCATCCTAATTGGACAAACTATCTTCGCATTCACCCAAGAGATAAGCATTAAAGTACTTGGTGTGTATCTTCTTCGCATAAGATACATCCGCTTAGGTTATAAGCATTACATTATTTGATATATCCTAATTGGGCAATGTATCTCTCGACGCTTAATATGTTTGCTTAAGATATAAGGATCAAAACATTTGATGTATTTAATTGGGTAAAGCATGTAGCATCTAGTGGCATATAAGCATCAATGTATCTTATATACCCTGAGCAAACAACACCTCTGATGCATCTATCTTAAACAAAGACATTTGGTGCCATCGAGTTTCCAAAATGAACATTGCACATAGACATTGGGAAATCCTTAACTCGAAGCATAAACAGGAGCAAATGATATAACGTTTATAATTCTTATCCAACTTCAAACGCAATAATATTCATAAAAATGAATTAGATCAAAATTGATATTTACAGTAGTTAAGTAGAGAAGGAAGAAAAGACAGAGAGAGAGAGAGAGAGAGAGAGAGAATTGGGCTGTTATAATATTGATCGTCGGTCGCAGTATACAATACGTGTGCCCAACTGTCACCCGAAAGCTACGAGGTTGATGACGCAGCTCCATCTTCATCTTTGTATGACGCCCATAATACTGTTAAATACTTAACCGAGAGACAAAGCAAACACAACCAACTCGGTGCTGCTTCCTATGCAAAGCCCGAGGGAAGAAGAGTCTTCACGCAGATAGCAGCAGCTCGTGGCAATCTAAGCACACAAATGCCTCTTGCTCGCGGTGCCGTGCTTGGCATCTTCTTCTTGTAAAGCACAAGCGCAGACGATGCAGCACATCCTCAGGCGACCTGCATGCCAGTGTGACGGTGCACGTCGAAGGTCAACGTGCAATCTATTCTTTTGTTTACTTTCTTGAGTACGTCGGAAGTGGATTTGTAGGTTGTGACGGACGATGGCATCGTCCAGCTCACGTTGTCGAAGCCTAGAGGTTTCGTTAGGGGAGTCAAATACGATGCAGTTGATGATTTACTTGAAGTTAACGTAGATGACGATGGGTGACGGAAATGGTACTCCTATCTTCCCCCATATCATCCATCCATTGGGATAGGTAGCAAAAAAAAAAGTTTGAACTTTAGTTCATCAAAAGTCATATACGAGCCATTACTTGCGGCTGCATGAAAATGTTCGACATGAAGCTGATGAAGTTATAGGCCCCCATCCTTGTTTGCTTAATTCTTTAACCTACTCCAATGGGTGTATGGCCCATTTTTGTTGGAAAAAAAAAGCTCAATCTAATCTTATATGGGAAAATAGAAAACTACTCTCGTGAGACAAAAAATGCCCAACCCACTCTCTTTGGAAAGAAAAATATTGATCGATGCATGATGTGTTCTCCAGGACATAAATATTAAAGCGTCTAATGCACCTTGAATGAGCAAAACATCCCCTTGCATGTAGTGTAATTGCCTAGAACATAAATATCAAGGTGCTTCATGCACTCTCACTGAGCAAAGCATCTCCCTAAGATACATCCCCCCAACACAAAAGCATCAAAATGCTCGATGTATCATAGTATACATCCCCCAACACAAAAGCATCAAAATGCTCGATGTATCATAGTATACATCCCCCAACGCAACAGCATCAAAATGCTCGATGCATCTTAGACAAATCATCTACCTACACGTTAGGAAATAAGAACTAAAAGAAATAAGAATTAAAAGCATTCGATATGCCATAATCAGACAAAGCATTTTTACTGTGAATGATATCTCGAATCAGATCGAAAGTATTAAAGCATTTGATGCAGTTTATTTGATCAAAGAATTTACTCATATATGATACTGCCTAAGCCATAAATATCCTGCCTAATATATCTTCCGATGCATCCATCCAGAGCATAAGAATTGTTAGGCAATTGATATATTGATATCAATACGATACTTATTTACAACCAATCGGATTCCGACTTCTTCCTTAAGTTAAAGTTTTCAAGTATCATATTGTTAGAAAAAGACGGCTTAGGTCAAATCAGCTCCACCACATCATCGAGGGAAAGATCAAAGTTGACACTAATATAATAAAAGAAAGTTTTTCTAAAACATATTGGAAGTAGTATGGTATATAAAAATAAAAAAAGGTGACAAAGATCAAATCGAAAGAGAGAAAATTGGGATGTTATAACATACTGGTTAGAAAATTGATTCATCTGTTGCATTATATGATAAGTGCGCCGAATTGTCACACGAAAGCTACGTGATTCATATAGCACCCACCTCCGTCTTCATCTTTGCAGGACGCACATAATGCTTCGACCGAGAGCCGAAACAAACCCAACCAACTCGGTGCTGCTACCTATGCAATGCCCGTTGGAGTCTTCACTCAGATAGCAGCAGCTCGTGGCAATACAAGCTCACAAATGCCTCTCGCTCGCACGGCCTTGCATGGCATCATCTTCATGTGAGTAGAAGCTAACAGAGATACACCATACTTGCATCAGCTGTTTCCTTATACCCTCTTTCTTAATCCGTCATCACTGCATGCAGTGATATCCTTACCAGCTTCGCTTGTTCAGGCAGCGACCCGCATCCGGCCGTGGCCGCCGCTGTGATGGTGCACGTCGAAGGCCAACATGTAATCTATCCTTTTTCTTTCTTTAAATGGTATGCAGTAATACCAGTAGTAGTCTGATGAGCGATGTGTATTGACGGAAGTGGATTTGCAGGTTGTGATGGACAATGGCATCGTCCAACTCACGTTGTCGAAGCCCCGAGGTTCCATTACGGGAGTTAAACACCATGGAGTTGGTAATCTCCTGGAAGTTAAGAACAGAGAAGACGGTAGAGGGTATGCTAATATATACCTGCAATTAATCTGTTTTGATCCCTCAAACACATATCGATCTTATCACCCACTGGTGATGCAGGTATTGGGATGTTGTTTGGAATCGATCAGATCCAGATTCAGGCATTTTTGATATGTGAGTGTAGCTGCTCATCTCTCTCTTCCTCCTCTAACCTTTCGGCCTTTGCTTACCATTTCAACTAACTTACAGAGTACACGGAACAGAATTTGAAGTAGTGCATCAAGTTGCAAACCAGGTTGAGGTCTCTTTCAGAACACAATGGGATCCCTCATGATGGGGAATATTCTGCTACCACCCCAACAGCGGCAACCGACCTGGCACCTTCGAGTCAACTTGGCGCATGCACATGGTATGACCTTGAAGTTAAGGTATCGTTGGTTTAATAACTGAATTGAATATTTATGTAAAATCAATACATGATAATTGATGAAATCGTTTGCCACCGGATATGTTTTATATCTTTTCATTTAATTTGAATGATTTATTTATACTTATACCTGATGACATTTTATATGATGTAAGATGATACAAAGGTCTATGTGATATTATGAAGTAGGGCATCATAATCCTCACACTTAGCATTGTACCAGTAGAGATTTTTGGGCTTGCGTGATGCTTGTAGGTTCAGTAGGTCAAGTAGATAGCTTATGGTAGCATGAAGATCAAAGATTTGATTAGTTTGAAGATATCATTTTTTGAGCATGTTATCATGTGATGTTTAGGCTCAGTAGTATTATCGGGTTGTATTAAATGTATGAGAATTGGTGAAGTGTTAGTAACATATATCATATCAAGTTGATGCACTTTGATATTACTTGGTCAAGGAGAAGACAACGACATCATTTGTAGTATCGAGAGTGTGTCATTTTATCGAGTATCATAGAGTGAATTGAGTATCATAGAGTGAATTGATGGAGAGATAGATGAAAAAGTTATAAAGGGGTTGAGGTACAGTTGAACTAGAATAATAGGAAAATATAAATCTAGAGAAGAACGGCTAGTTGATGTAGTGAGAGGTGTGCTTGAAGAATCCTTCCCTCTCCAGATCTGTCGATCGACCCCTATTCTCTCTCCTTCGCGCTCCACGCTCTCTTGAAATTTATAGAGAGAGGGACCGGCGGAAGGAGGCAGAAACGCTTCGGAGGAAGAAAAGTGTTTTAAAAAAATGATCGATTCGGAAGCAAAAGGCACGAAAGCGTTGCAGAAATTTGTCTGCATGGGCTCACTCCGCAACTTCGTTCCCTCTCAGCCATTTATTTCTTGAACCCATTTATTATTCTTTTCTTGGTTTATCAGCTTACATATCAAACCATTTCTAATAATGGATTTTAGCTTCATCAGATATGATACGGATGTGAGTTATATGTGTTGGATTAGATAAACCTTATCTAATCTTTGATAAGCTATTTTTAATACTATGATACAATTAGCTCTACACTTTGAAGTTAGTCACATTGATGTGGGACTGCTCTGTTTAAATGTCATATGTGGTATGTTTATTTTATATATATACATATACATATACATTAAAACAGAATTGAAAGCAGAGCCGAATTATAATCCGTAACCATATATATATATATATATATATATATATATATATATATATATATATATATATATATATATATATATATATATATATATATATATATATATATATATATATATATATGTGTGTGCGCGTTCCTCTAGTCGTGATGGATGGTGAGGATCGACCGGATGACAATTTGTCTTTGGTGATATAATAATTATCTATAGTTAAAATAAAGTTGATAGCAGAGCCGAATTATAATCCGTACCTAACTACACACATATATATATATTATATGTATATATATATACCCAAATACACACATATATATATACATATATATATTATATGTATATATATACATATATATATATATATTATATATATATACATATATATTATATATATATATATATATATATGTGTATTTGGGTACGGATTATAATTCGGCTCTGCTATCAACTCTATTTTAACTATAGATAATTATTATATCACCAAAGACAAACTGTCATCCGGTCGGTCCTCACCATCCATCACGACGAGAGGGCCGCACCGCCTTGTTTACGCTGTGTGTCGGCGGTCCAACGTTCGTTCGCCTCCCATCAACCGGTCAATTGGCCTCCCCTCTCTCTCTCTCTCTCTCTCGCCCGTCTCTCGTAAGTGACGATTTCGAACTCGAACTCGAACTCCCCCTATCGCTCAAATAGGCGGACGCTAATCGCCTTCTCGGCTTTGAGCCATCTCCTCTTTCCTTCGTTCTTTCTGTTCGATTTCGAGCTCCGCAAAGCGATTCTGTTGTTATTTTATGATTCTTGATTCCCGTGTGACGTCTGCTGGTTTCCGCGAGGCTGTTCGCCACGCGAATCTAGGGTTCCACGGGTTCGCAACATCGCCAGAATCGTTGCTTTTGGTTCTCTTTCTCTTGGATTTGGGTTTAGATTGTGTAGTCGGAAACTTTAGCATGTTTTGTTTCCCATCTTTGTTTTACCCCTTTGCTGCAGAGTCGCGTCGATCTTGTGATCTTGAAGGTTGAAGTCGGAATTGATGAGTGGTTTTATCGCCAAATGTGGTCTTCTTTTAATCTGATGAGAACACTCGTTGGATTTGCTAGCAGCCCATTGATTGGATAAGAGATGTGTTTGCTGGTCTAATTTTGGCTTGAATTATGCTCCGAATCGGTGAGGGCTCAAGTCGTTCTTCCTGATGAAGATAACTGAGCAGCTGTACTGGAGTCTCTTATCTTACTCCCTGCCCATTTGGGCCACGGCCATTGGTGGTGTCTCGATGCTTATCACACTCTTCCTTTCCATGTTCCTTCTGTTTCAACACCTTTCTGCATACAATAACCCGGAGGTGGTTCCAGTTCTTCTCTTGCTTGGTTTGATTAATAATGTGCTTGGAGTGCTTGTTCACTTGTAATCTTACTGTTGTTTGGACTACCTTCTTGCAGGAGCAGAAGTTTCTAGTTGGTGTGATCTTAATGGTCCCTTGCTATGCCATTGAATCCGTAAGTTCTTTTATCACTGGAAGATAGGTGAAATGTGGTGATCTTATTCTATGCCATTGACTTGGTAATTTTAGCGATTACCTGAATGATATGAGTTTTTGACTTGTATCTGTATCTTTCAACTTTACATACAACCAATTAGGAAATAAGGTTTAATATTTCAGACCAAGACAAAC
This sequence comes from Musa acuminata AAA Group, assembly GCF_036884655.1. Lineage (NCBI taxonomy): Eukaryota > Viridiplantae > Streptophyta > Magnoliopsida > Zingiberales > Musaceae > Musa > Musa acuminata. The sequence goes on along the minus strand of NC_088338.1, from coordinate 5,845,496 downwards.
CACAAAAGTAAAGAAATGGCGTTTTCTTTTGAGTTCTACATGGTGCCTTTTCGTAATGGTGATGTTTCAATAGTGTGTATTTGGAACACTGCTGATTTCTCTTGTTGTTCTTAATGTAGTATGTGTCACTGGTGAATCCATCCATCAGCGTCGATTGTGAGATTCTGCGTGATTGTTATGAGGCCTTTGCTATGTATTGCTTTGGAAGATATCTCGTGGCTTGCCTGGGTATGCCTTTCACCTAGAGGAAACCCTAGTAGATGATCTGACTGTAATTCTTATTTTCTGAGGAAGATTATTGATGGGTGACTTCTCCTTCAATCTATGTTTTGGTTGTTCTCTTTCTTGGTAGCTATTGTATCCATTTCCTTATGTTCACAATGACTTTTTGGGGCTTATGTGGCTATAAGGTAGCATTTTTCCATGTTGCCTGATGGTTTCTTATTTGTTCTCTTAATAAGGCATCAACAATATGCTTTGTGATAGTGCTATTACTTTGCAACATTGCTGATCACTTTGTATTCATGCTTTGAATGGAACAAGAATTATTACTTTGCTAAGAGATCTTTAAACCATGTTGACAACTTATGACTTGTAATCTAACTTTTGATCTTTTTTTCTCTTGGTGTTTTTTTTTTCAAAAGTTAGAGAGTGGTGTTTAGCTCACAAATAGTCTGGAAAAAAAATATTATGCTTGCTAATGTTGTAGGGTGGTGTTTGTCATTTCAACCATATATCTGTTCCATTTATTTTAGATTTCTATATTAGTGCAAACATTTGCACCACTTTAAGGCTCCTCCTATGCAATTTTACTAAGAGTCCAGGTTCATGGAAAACTTTTCTTTTCTTGCAAGGGTGAGGCTATGTACAATAACTCTCCCCAGATCATGCATTAGCACGTGCTTTGTGCACTGAGCTGGCTTCTAGTAGACATATTCCTCCTATTATTATTAGGTTTCGATTCTTTTTTGTTGTTCTTTCATGTATGAATCTTTTGTGAGTCATAATATTGCAGTTGATACATGTATGATGGATCTCAAGACCAAATCAATTATTGAATTTGAAAATTGAAGCTTTAACCTATGTAGTTCTGTTTCCATGTTTCAATAATTTTTCTGGTTTTTTCATAGTCTATGCTGGTGCATTTTATCTTGTGAAGCAGTTAGTCCATCATCCAGCATTCTTTTGCACCTAATACTTTACAATAGGGGGCTTTTAGTCATATGCATGGATCGAGTCCATGTGTTACCTTTGATGTACTTTCTGTTCTTGTATGCAGTCTATGTACTGTCATGCATCTTCATGACATCCTCAACTAACGTATGCAAGGTTTTTGAGGCTGCCCTAATTTTGGATGAGTACAAATCTTGTTTTCAGTTTTATCCAAGAGATACTAGCACACCAGGATATGATTGGCCTTAGGATAGTTTTTCTATACTGGCAGAAATTTTGTTATGGAGTCACATGTTGAGAACATCATTTATAACAAATGATAAAGAATTATAAGTTTGTACATCTCTAGATTCAGTTTTGTGGATGACTAGAACAATTGGCAACTGGTCACATGGTTATTCAGGTGACCAAATTTTTTTGTGGGCAGCTTTATGCATTAAGATGGCCATATTAGTCGGTTACCACTATTTGCAAGTACAAAGCGGGTGCTTATATGTGGAGATTAACACTCAAGTTCAAGTAGCTATAGCGTTGTTACATATGTGAAATAGTGGAAACATGTAGGACTTGCCTAATCCTAATAGCATGATGAGAGACGTTTAGTTGTTCTGATATGAGCATGTACTGTATTTGCCTGATAGAGTTAGGTACAATTTCTGATTGCACTCCTCCTTCTGTAGGTGGGGAAGAGAGAACAATTGAATTTTTGAAGAGACAGGGTGCTGCAAGTTCGAACACACCCCTATCAAAGGACGCTTTTGAGAAGGGAGTAATAAAGCATCCTTTTCCAATGAATTACATTTTGAAGCCATGGAAATTGGGAGAGTGGTTTTACCAAATTATCAAGATTGGAATTGTGCAATATGTGAGCTTTTACCTGAAGAATGTTAGATCTTTCTGTATAATGGGCAAATTAATAGAATCTAATGTTGTCCTTCGTGTACAGATGATAATAAAGACTACAACTGCCATTTTAGCTGTATTTCTTGAAGCTTTTGGAGTATACTGTGATGGACAGTTTACATGGAGTTGTGGGTAAGTGAAACTGAGTTGATATGTTGTGAAAAATTAAAACAAGTGCAGTGTTAACTGTTATGTGTTTGAGAAAACTGAAGTAACGTTTCTTTTAAAATCAAGTGGCATCTCTGTGTTAAAAATGCTTAGTCTTCATAATCTGGTTGACATAGACTTAAAGTTCACATGCACCAAAGTTGTTAATTAATAATGTTGATTGGAGTTTAAGCATTGTATAACTTAAAATAGGATATTCCTTATGTGCTATTTTCCCCCAATAAGCTATTACTGTGTTTCCTGTCCATAGACTGCTTTGAGTTTTTTTTCTAAAATTTTAATTGATGCCTTCTATTGCAGGTATCAGATGTGAAGCATATAGGAGCATGCACAGCATATGCGTTTAGTCATAACAGAACAATTTTATTGTCAGAACTAAGTATTTCATATTTATATTGTTTATTTCGGTTTTGTGCTCTTGGCTTGTGAAATATAAACTAAGAAAACTAGGAGGATAGAAAACTACATTCATGTCAAACTTTCAGGCATCCTGAACTTCTTTTATCAGAATTTCTTGGATAACTTCCAAACTAACAACCTCTGCCAGGAATGAGATTGAAAGGGCCTTTGTTTTATTAAAATTGGTACTACCAAATGGCAAACTTGTTTAGAGATGGATGCCTGTGGCTCTCAGTATTTCTGGGATGATTCATAAAGCTAATATTAGCAGCACTGTAGAACAATAGTTATTTTTTCTTGTCATTTTGGTGTTTAAAAGAGTATATCCTGAGATGGCACCTTTAACCAATAACAGTAGATTTTTCATGTTGCATTTTTTGACTATGAGAAAATGCCTGATCCTCAATATGAAATTTTTTTATAGCCTTCACCAATCAAAACAGTTTTTATACTGTCACAAAATCCATCATGTGTGTTACATGCCACTTGTCTCATTTTTTTGGATGCAACGTGACAAATTTTGGGTTTTACTTGATTATGTAGGTACCCTTACATGGCTGTTGTTCTCAATTTTAGTCAATCATGGGCATTATACTGTTTAGTCCAATTTTATGCAGCTACAAAGGATGAATTAGCACATATGAAACCACTCGCAAAATTCCTGATGTTTAAATCAATTGTCTTTCTAACATGGTGGCAAGATGTGGCAATCGCACTACTTTATAGTTGGGGTTTGTTCAAGAGCCCCATAGCTCAAAGTTTACATTTCAAATCAAGTATGCAGGACTTCATTATTTGTATAGAGGTAATTTTGTCATTTCCTTGAACTTAAATATGCATATAACATATGGGCTTTGCTATTATAGATTTTTGTCATTTAACAGTATAATCTTTGTGGATATCCTTGAAATTGCATTGGGCTTATATAATAATGTGCATTGTCGATGACATTGAATCGCCTTCTGTTTTGGGTAAAGCTAATTATATATTGTCCCTTGTAATTAGCTACTTTTAACATCTCGGTTCAAAGGTTATATTGAGATATTTATACTTACAAAAGTGAAACATTTAATCCCATTGCTCCAACAAAATTTTTCTCTTTCTTGATTTTTAACTCTATAAAATTATCTTTTTAACTCTGTATGGGGATTTCAATGTTTCACTTTCGTAACTATAGAAATCTCAATGTAACTTTTGAAGGTATAGGGATCGGGATGCTAAGGGTAGCTAATTACAAGGGGTAATCTGTAATTAGCCCTTTTGAGTATGTTAGAGAGAAAATTGTTATAGTTGTGCTTTTATTTTTTATTTGAATTAGTCGTTTAAGAAATGGAAAGAAGTTGATTGTTGATGAAAACATGAAGTTGCTATGTGAATGTTTTGTGTTTTCTTTTCTGAAGATGTCTTGTTCTTTGAAGGAATCAGATACCTTTATGATTGCACTCATACTTTATTTTTCTGATGAAGTCCTGTGAAATTTCAGTACAATCAACTTGTAAAATATTTTTCTTTTTTATCCATATTTTGGAAGCCTGAATCAAATACTGAATCTCTAACAGATGCTTTTGTTCTTCCAGCACAGATGTGTGTTGCTTCCATTGTGCATCTCTATGTTTTCCCTGCCAAGCCATACAAGCTAATGGGCGACTTCTTTGCTGGAGGTGTATCAGTTCTCGGGGACTATGCATCTTTGGACTGCCCTTTAGACCCTGATGAGGTCAAGGACTGTGAACGACCTACAAAACTTAGACTTCCCCAACCTGGTGTTGGTGCCAAGAATGTAACACCTATTAGAGAAAGTGTTCGTGACGTTGTTCTTGGCGGAGGAGAATATGTACGTGTAGTTCTCTCTCACTATTGCATCTCACCAACATTTTTCCTGTCAAGGTTTACAATTCCAGATTGGACTCATTTCAGAAAACTTTTATCCAAGTGCTATGATCTACTAATAGAGAATCTATGTCAAACACATCAGTGTGTAGATTGTCCTCTTGTAGTCTGCATCTATACTTGAGAATTGGTGGTAATGGGCGTTACACGTCCGATATCTTTTCATTATAACGAAGTAAAATGTGGGCTTTCAATGATGAAACATAATACTGATTTTTTTTTTATTACATATCCCCTTTTTATTGCCAAGTAGTTACTTAAATGTTGATTATGCCATTCCTTTTGTCCAAGTTTCTCTTTCTTTTTCACGCCTGATGAAACAGGAAATTGTGTGACTTTAGCCCCCATTTCCATGTTTTTACATCATTGATTTTAAGTAGTCCACTGCCATCATGTTGGGAGGGAAAACACAAACATCTTTAGTGACATGATTCTTTGTGTTTTAACATTGTTGATAATCCTAATTTCTGTGCCATCACATACATCATACATTAAATCACATGATTTCTTTAGTCAGAGCTGAAGTTACACACTGTTGTTTTTATATCATTTACTACTGTAACTTGTCAATTGGTTAATCAATCAGATTACAAAGTGTATTGACAAGTCTTTTTTAGCCTGTGAGGAGAATCCTGATTAGTTGTGAATCCAAACATGTTTCAGATAAATTTTAATAATCCTCATCACAGAAAAAATCCTCAGGATAGTTTGGCTATCCTTGTCTTTGATTAGAGTTGAAACAACATGATCAGGTAAGACAGCATCATAATTATGGTATTAATGCTGCTACTACCAAATTTGATTAAGGTAAAGTTGCCTTTTAATTTGGTTGGCATCACAATAACCTGAATCTATGGTTCAAGAATTAACTAGAAAAGAGGTATACATATTTAGAAAGTGTAGGCACAGATGGAGAATTTAACTGCTTATATTAGTGTGTCCTACTTTTGATGCAGAAAACATTGTACCACCACAAATTGGTCTTCTTAATGAAGCTTGTGTTGTCTTTTGCAGATCGTGAATGATTTGAAGTTTACGGTCACCCACGCAGTCGAGCCCATGGAGAAGGGTTTGACACGATTCAACCAGAAGCTTCACAAGATATCTCAGAACATAAGAAAGCATGATAAGAAGCTAAGAACCAAAGATGATGGTTGCATAGGCTCATCTTCTCCCACTAGGCGAGTTCATGGAATTGATGACCCATTATTGGATGGAAGTATTAGCGACAGTGGCTCTAAAAGAGGAAGAAGACGTCGTTGGAAATCAGGATATACAAGCGCAGAAAGCGGGGGAGAGATTAGTGATCATGGTCATGGCCGGCATGAGATCCATGGACACAGGTGGATCACTCGGGACTGAGGACATCCTTTTACCAGTAAAGCACTAGTGTATTTGGCCACCGACATCATTATGTGCTTGCAGAGATGTACAATGTTGGTTTCAGCGGCAAGCCTATGCATTTTTCTTGGCCTTGTGTGGAAGAAGTCAGGCAGTTTGCATTGCAGCGGTAAAAAGCCCATCTGCACTCTTGGATATACTCTACTTATGATGAAGCAGGAAATATTGGTATTTGACAATACCTGTCCGTCAAATTTGTTATCTTCATGTATCGTCAATAGCCAAATCATCAAGATTTGAGAGCTGCTTTTCTATTACAAATCTCTTCTCCCCCCCCCCCCCCCCACCCCAACAAAAGAAGCTTTTTCATCGGCATTTTCATCCTCTCAATAAGATCAAGCGAACTAAATCTTTTGTTTGGTTGTCATTTATAAAAATCATTTGATGTGAATGATTATTATTGTTATTGTTATTGTTATATTCATGTAAAAGATTCCATGTGTATATAAATGTGGGTGTCATAGTTGGTTGGTGTGCAGTATTTCCATTCGGCCTAAAAGTCGTAAAGGTACAAAATATCCCTTTTGCCTTTACGGCTTCTCACCTTTTAGCCACTTCTTTCATGGCCTTTTAAATCATGCTTCTCAGGAATCATCAGTATCAATGATTTATACAAGTCATAGCAATTTGGAACTTTTTATGCCCAGATGACAACTGAACTTGGAAAGTCAATAGATAATTTAGTGGAAATAATACTCTTTCCACTAACACTCGAAGTGATGATTATTCTTGTTGAAAGATCCCAAAATTCCACCATCTACGTAAGGAATCATCACTGTGCCTGTTAGATTCCTTTCCTAGGTTTGAATCATCTTCATGACACCCCCTTCTGTATCCATTCTCTCTTCGGTCTATTAGCTAATCTGGCATTTTGTTAGATACCAACTTCCTGCTATATATCATTAAGACATCAGCTTTCTACAAAACCCAACAAATTAGATATTTCCTTTTTCTTAAGCCAGTTGTTAATTAATATATTATTAATCATTTTAAGAATATATTAATTAGATGTGTCGTTGAAAGTGCGAAACATCAAATCATTTTATGAAACTTTATATACAAGTTTAGTATGGTAGTGTATCCGAACACATTGTCTACCTAACTAGCTCATCTCGGATTGAGAGTTTAAAATCTCATTTCATCACCGAAAATGATGATGTATTTTGGGTTGAAAGTTTGAAATATCATTCATTTTATACAACTTTATATCTATCTAAAATACAAGTTTAGCATGATGGCGTAAACATTTAGTCAGATTATAGATTATTATTGTAAGATCATTTGATCGAATCCTGGTGCTTCTTATCTCTTTACTTCCAAAATAGATTAAAATTGAAATTCTACTTCCAGCAATCGCTGTAGATATTGATAGTTACACGTGAGACAGTGTGGAGACCTTCCAAGACTAAACAAGCAAATGTTGAACCATCGGACATCCAAAAGGAATAGGAACACCACCAATTCGGTGCGCGCTGGTTCCACAATCCCACATATTCGTTACTATGAATGCGTCAGAGAGCACAACACTTTTTGATTTGATGATGAACGCCCCCCAAACAATCAAAATTACAACATACAAAAACGTGACCACTCTTTACAAGCGCAGTGCTGCCATCCACGCATCATCATCATCATCATCATCATCAACTTGCTCGGTGTGGTTGGTGAGTGGCGACAGCGATGCCCGGCCCGCCATTCTCGTGCCACGGGTGCAGCGGCGAGCGACCGTGCACCGGAGTGTGGCCGCGGCTGCGAGCCACCGCCGGCTGCGAGGAGGCATCGCGCGCCTCCCTTGACCTCCCCTTTATTGCTTCGATGCGCTCGAGCGTCTCCACCACCACTTTCATGGACGGCCGGCTCTTGGGATCGCCAGCGAGGCAGCTCAGAGTGAGCTGAGCCGCCTGGAGCGCCCCCTTTGAGGAGTACTGCCCCTCCAGCCGCGGGTCCATCAGCCGCGCCAGCTTCCTCCTGTCAGCCAACATCGGCCTCGCCCAATCCACCAGGTTGTGCTGCCCGCTCGGGCGGTTGGCGTCCAGCGCCCGCTGCCCGGAGAGCATCTCCAGCAGCACAACCCCGAACCCATACACGTCGCTCTTCACGTACAGATGTCCTGCTCAACGCAACAAATCAATTCACCGAGGACCGACGACAAACACTTTGCAGGCCATAATGTGTAGAAATGCACAGTCATGATCGCGTCAATCCACAACGGGTAGATCAGAGGACAACTCGACACATACCTGTCGCAACATACTCTGGAGCAGCATAGCCGTAGGTGCCCATGACTCGGGTGGTGACGTGCGAGTCGCCGCCGGTCGGCCCGTGCTTCGCCAGGCCGAAGTCAGAGAGCTTGGCAATGTAGTTCTGGGAACAAGACAGAGAGCAGTGCAGGATTAGCTCACCGCGCCTCGAGGGAGGAGACATGGAGGTGTAAGTGATGACAGAAGCTTACGGCGTCGAGGAGGATGTTGGAGGCCTTGAAGTCTCGGTAGATGACTTGCTTATCCGAAGAATGCAAGAAGGCGAGGCCTCGAGCTGCTCCGATGGCTATCTTCAGCCGTATGCTCCAAGACAGTGGCTCGAACGCTGCCCCCCCTGCGGTGCCACAAGACCCAGCGAATAGTAAAAGGAAGCAGACCACCTCGAAGAGGAGTGAGTGCACAGAAAAAGCAGAGCACTTTAGTGTCATGTCATTGATCGATAGAGCCATTGATCTCAGTGATTGGTGCAAGAAAGGTGGCCACAGGTGACAGCATCAAGTAGGGAGGACTCACTTCGGAAGAGGTGGTTCTCCAAGCTGCCCTTTGACATGTACTCGTAGACGAGGAGGAGCTCCTTATCCTCCCAGCAATATCCCATTAGCTTCACTAAGTTTGGATGTGACAGCCTCCCCAGGAAATTGACTTCAGACTGCAACCACAACCAACGACGAGTGCGCGCCAATTAGGTCACATAGCAGAATGACAACAAATGATCTCCATTTTCTCTTTGCAGGGGAAAGAAATTAAGTATAATGTAGAGAATTATTATTATTATTATTATAAGATTTACATGGTTCGAAAAGTATAATTATAAAAACTTAAACTTAAATTCCTTTGAATTAATCCAGATTCGAAGAACTTTTATCGTTCCTTTGAAAAGAATTAATCACCAAAGAAAATTCCTACAAGCAAGCTTATATATTTGAATAATTAAATTTTAATTTTAAGTAATTAAAAAAAATATACTTCGATTTTTATCTTCCAAACTAGTTTGGTTTTAAAAATCTAAATATACCTATCAACCCCAAACCCTTATAAAGTGTAACATTTCAGTTTAGTTCCACATGGAAAGTAGGCTAACACTTAATCTTTGATCTAACGAATATATTATTATTAGTTTCAACTTAATAGATCAATTATCTCATCAGCATAAAAGAATTATTGAGAAAATACCACATCTAAAAGCTTATTTATTTTGCATAAAAGATGATATTTTAGTAGTTAAATTAAGACATCTAATAATCTGTCGTATAATGTGAGATATTTCTCTAAAACTACCTATAGGCTTATTGATGTTGAGATGGATCCGAAAAAAAAGGGAGGGGATATCGATGTTTGATGTGAGATGGATCCGGGATATCACTGTGTGAAACTATTACCGGAGTCTCACATGCACCATACTAAGATTTGATCTGAGTCAAATTAGGGTTTGATAACGATATCAAACCTAACTTTAACTTAAATATTTTGAGCCCTCGGTTAGCTTTAGCATTAATTATAAATCACTAGCATTAGCATCTCAAACTTGTGCTTTTCATATGTCAGCTATATGATTCAGAGCAATAACAAACAATCTGATGAGCTGTACATTCAGTAACAGTGAGAGGATTGCAAGGTTGGTTTTTTTTACTCTTGAGATCTATTGATCAGGTAAAACATAGAAAGCAAATTAAAGTCTATTATCTCTATTATCATGTAAAATCCTGAGAAGGAAATGGCTTTAGAAAGAGGAGAACGAGCAGCTACTCGAAAGAGAAAGAGGGGAGAACAAAAAACGTAAGGGAAAGGCACAAAAGAGTTGAGCACAGGGAGATCACCTGCCATTCCTCCAACCCTTGCATGCTTTCGGGGTTCAGCTTCTTCACGGCGACCACGATCCCCAGCCCGCTTTTAGCAGGGTTCAGCGTCTTCTCCTCCACCCATCCCTTGTACACCCGCCCGAACCCACCTTCTCCGAGAACAGTCTCCGGCTTGAACCCCCTCGTCGCGCTCCTCAGCTCCGCGAAGGTAAAGATGCGAAGGTTCGGCGCTTCCAGGATCCGGCCCTCGGGAAACACATCGTCGACGCTCACGCCGCTGCCCGTGGACTGCCCAAAGGTGCTGCTGCTGAGGCTTGACAGCTTCCCGGTCGTCCCCGTGCTGCTGCTCGTCTTCGATGCCAACCGTACTGCAACTCCACAGGACGAGGAACAAAATTGGGGGAATTGAAGCAGACGGGTAAATTTTGACGGAATCAAAAGAGATCTGCTTGGTCAAAATCAAAAGATTTGACTAGAAATTCTCGAGCCCCGGTTTGGACCGATGAACACGGAATCGTTCAAACCGTAGCAGAAGACCTTGAAAGAGGCAATGAAGATCGATCGCAATTGCATCAAAAGCAAGTAAATTGAAGATAGCGATAAGGGATTTTGATGACATGGGATTAAACCAGCCTACAAACCCTATCCGAAACACGCATAAAGATCGAAACCTCAAGCAATCTTGGCGAGATAAGAACAGGTACAATCTTGATTGATGATACAAGTGCATAAAGAAGGGATCTTTGCTGTTTGATCTTGAGCTATAATACCTGGACTGGTATCTGCAGGGCTCGGAGATCTTGTAGAAGAAGACCCGATGCAGTTCCCCATGCCCTATGTTCACCTCCCCGCTTCCTTCGTCTCTCTATGTTTCTTCCTCTCCAATGACTTGGCTGCAAAGGATCGAGGGGCGATGTGAGGAGAGAGAGAGAGAGAGAGAGGGGAAGAAGGAAGCCGAAGGCGGATGATTTATTAGCTCAGCTGTCCGGAGTTTGGAGTCTTCGTTTGACCAGTCGCCGCAATAGTCAACAAGTCTAAGCCACCAATGGCGTGCAAAACAGCCACGGATTCCTCTTAGCCTTTTCCAATGCCATCAGCTTAGAAGAGAGGCGCATTTGGTTGACGCCAAATGTACTTGCCATTCATATGATGGATTTTAATGACCAAAGTTTGCTGTCCTCGTGCCATCCATTTAGCATCAAATTGAACGTCAACATAAAGTTGACACGTCTATATATATATATATATATATATATATATATATATATATATATATATATATATATATATATATGTGTGTGTGTGTGTGTATATATATATATGGAAAAATCAAATTAATAATAAAATATAGTTGTTAATGTCAAATTTGAATCAATGTAATGTATTAAAACTGATCCAAACTGGCCTCCATGGACTTACTTGGATGTCTACTATGATGATGGAGGTGATTTACTATATATATCATGGATAATTGGGTACATTTCCTTCAACTTGGAATAGTATAAGACATGTTGCTTCATGTGGTATCGGCTCCAATTGCTTAGTATGCAGGGAAAAAGTTAAGACTCTAATTTCTTAGTTAGTCGCAACATAGACTATGGTTATAAGAGTTGGTCTGACAGTGGCGGATTAACAATATACAAATAAGCATGTTCAAATTATGACTCATTAAATACTGTCAATACACTTATGAATCGACTATTTAGACTAACATATGAGTCCAAATTATGCTCAGAGTGCGTTTTACAACGCATGCTTACAATAGCCTATAAAAATTGTCGTCAATGTCAGAGAGCATCTTAATGTCGCATTCATGATTTCTTACTACCTTTCTGCGATGAGTTCACCAAAACGACTGCTCATGGAAAGCATATATACATAATAAATTTCGATACACCATAATCATAGGCACATAATAAAGTTAATTTCCAATATACACATACGTAATAAGCATATGATGTTGCCAAATTAAATTAAAAATGTTAGGTAGATGGTACCTATTGGGCTCCCTTTGGTAGTCTCTGTCACTGTTCCTTTGCCATCTAGTCTCCAATTCTCTGTCATCACAGATATGGACAAACAAGAAGTCAATATCGAACTTTAAATAAATGTATTCCATACAATCGACTTAATCAAGAAATTAGTGCCTTTGCCTTTGCAAAAAAATAAGCATCCATGTTCTTTCAAAATATAATGACTAGAAGAGCGAGTGATAACAATGATCCATGACAATGATCCATGTAAAAGAGCTACATAACTTAATAACATCATACTTTATAATCCATGAGTGTCTAATTTAAATCATCCCTGTAGCAATCTCTTCCAAGCAATTTCATGCTTGCAAATTGGGAAAAATAATAGATGTTGATTTCTGTTTTTTTTCCTGTTTTACATCAGACACCAACTAAAGAAGTGGATCATCACAAAGATGAAAGGATAATAGATGCACAAGATATCATTGTGAGCCTTCAAACTCTCAAACTAAGACAAAAGGATTAAGGATCCCAAGACATATCAACATACTAGCTGTTAAGTGTAGGTTTGACTATCTGCAGTGATCTCTTCGACTATCTTCCACAAGGGACTTCAATTTACGGATCCACAGCTTCACAACATTGAGTCTTCATTGATGGAATTTTTTTCTTCGTTGAAAATAGAGGATGCAAATGCACAGCCTGTAGATCTGTCTCAATCTGTTCATCAATTTAATGGTCCCATGAGGTCAACAATGTGAAGGACATGTAGATTTAATGGACCACGAAACCCCCTTCTATAAGTCATAAAAATAAACTATCTTTAGAGAATCTAAATATGAAGACAATATCATCTTAATGGATACTCCATAGATTAGCATTCAAGCCTGTTGTAATACATGGATCCATATGCTTCACATGGCAACAAGTCTACCTTTGTAGAACATGACTTCATCGAAGTCAAAAACCAATTAATTGCCGTAGCTTTGGTATGTCATGTAGTTGATGTCTTCCACAATCATCTTTCTTTTGCTATTTGGGATGAGCATAGCTACAAAATCATTTAACTGACAGCAACCAGAATGGCTGGATGTTCTTTTTCTTGCATCTCTGAATCAAATTCTACTAACATCAAGGTGTCTTGTCTTAAAGGCTATATAAGTGTGTATGTTTCTTGCAATAGCTATAGTTCAAAGTATTGCTTCATCTCATGCATGTCACCTGTTGCAATCATCACCTAGAAAGGGAGCTAATAATAACTCTAAGAATCATGCCTAATTACACATGATCTAATTTTTTAGTTACAGAATACCAATGACCAGATTTTCACTGAATCAAGCTAATCTCTGTTCAAATACAGCTCAGAAGCCACCACCTAAAAAAAAAAAAGAACATAGATCTTCATGCACCAAGGCGATTGTTACACAAGCAAAGTCAATAATCTTTTAGAACTTAGAAAGCAAGTAATTCTATCTATCAGATGTGCCAGGAGAGAGATTAAAGGTCCTTCCAGTAAGTGTGATGTCAAAAATTCATATTCAACAATCACTGATGGGGAGATGAGGTGCCTTGAACTAAATAGGGAGGTAATCAAGGGGGGCCAACCTGGGATCTGAATGCTAGCATTTGCTTTTGTGGAATAATACATAGTGATCAGTAGTGGACTATCTGGATTAAGTTTTGCATGCCATCAGAAAGAAATTTGCATTCACCTCCACCTGATACTATAATATGATGTAAAAATAGAAATTATCTCTACGAACGGTACAAATTTGGAAAAGTGGCTCAAGGAGGAATATGATTAACAAAAAATTAGTAGTATGATCGTGAAATCTCTCATTGGCTATAGCATATGGATGATATGAAAGGTCAAAAATGATCAAGCTTTCAATGGAAGTAGGACAAGTTCGTCCTCCACAGAGTATAAAGCAGTGTCTTACATTATGAACAGCATATTAATGCAAGGATTTGAAAGTATTTAGGAAAAGATATGTCATATTTCACTTTGATGGAAGAAGCCAAAAGATAGATGGTACAAACTCAACTTGGACAGGGCATTCAACAAGTGAAGCAAAGATAGAGAATCCAAATTTGTACTAAGATCAAACAATGGGAAATGCATTTTGGCATGATGCAAATATACATTCAAGATAAGTTCCTTGTATAAATCATGATCGTCAAAGAAAGGATTGTATATGCTCTGCACAAAGGCATGCAGAACCTTATGACTGAATTTTATGCTGAAATACTTCTAAAATCTTAAACAAAGTGAAAACCCTCCATAGTTTCTTATTAATAGCATCAGGAATTTTTTAAAATTTTCTTGAGAAGTTTCGCGAATGATAAATAAATTTCTCATGTTTGTAGAGAAATGAACAGAAGAGCTCACTGGTTAGCAACATTTGCTAAAATAATAGGATTTGGAGGGATGAATGACCTTCAATTAGCACTCTTTTCTGTGTTCTGACGAGCAGAACATGGTTTGTACTAGAATGTTAAATTTATATAATCATAATTATGATATAAACGAGATGCTAAGTTAGAGTATACATGGCTAGCCTAATCACATTGAGAAGAGAACATCTTCAAATTTGTGATCTGAGGAGAACATGAAAGCAACTTAAGACTGAGAGGAACCAACAAGAAATTCTCTAACCTCATGCAGAAGCATCTGATTCCATCTCCGAAAGCAGAGACAATGTCCTCTCATCCAACCTCAATCCAGTCATCTCTGCTTCTTTACGCACCTGCCTGCACTTAGCCAACCTCCCTGAAGCTGTATAAACCTTGATCATGTCATGGTAGATGTCGCAGGTGGGAGAGAAGCCAGCATCCTTCAACTTTGAAAAGTACCGAGTGGCTCTCGCTAGATCATTCATAGCAACCAGTAGCCGGATCATTACCCTGTAAGCTGGGAGATCCAGGAGGCAGCCTGAGCTCTCCATCTCCCACACCAAAGCCAGAGCTTCCCGGTGCTTCTTCTCGCAGTATCTGCTGTGTATGACCGTCGTGTACATCACCACAGTGGGATTCCTTCCGCTCTGCTTGTACCAGCTGAACAGATTCTCCACGGCTTCGAACCTCCCAAGCTTGATGCAGACCTTCATTATGGCTGTGCAGTCCTGCGGCTCCAGATCAAAGTCGTCTCTCTCGCCGAGCTCGTCCAGCACTGCCGACGCGAGCCTGTAGCCATCCGGAGTCTTGCCAGCCTCCGCGATCAGCTTCGCGTAGATGCTCGGGTCGAGTGTTCGTTTGTTGTCCTTGGCGAATAGCAGGATCTTGCGCGCGCGGTGCAGGCGTCCCGCTCTCAGGAAACCCCTGGCCATGGCTTCGATCACGGTGCGACTGGCGGAGTTGAGATATTTGCCCATCTCCGACTCCATTCGCAGCTGACCGCATCTGGCCAAGACTTCGACCGTCGAAGCAAGGGTTCGATCGTCGGGGAACAGCGAAGGCTGCTTCTGCGCCCAGCACAGGGTCTGCAGGGCTCGCTCGGGGAGGCCCATGTGACCCAGTTCTCGAATCGTCATCGAAAGAGAGCCCTTCCGAAGGAACCTAGTCCACCGGTCGAGCACCTCGCAGGCGTCGCTGTTGGCGGGAAGAGCCGCGATCTCCCTAGCGATGCCGATGAGAGCTTCCGGATTCTTGTGCACCCGATCGGCGAAAGATGACCGCGGCGCCAGCACTGAGCGGGAGGCTGACCGGACGTGACGCTTTAGCGTTGGAACCCTCGAGGGACGGATTTCGTAAGGCGAGGGGAGCGGCAGCGGCCGCTCTTTCACGGGCTTCGGGGCCTTCTGCAGCATCGGCCGTTCGAAGAGGGCGGAGATTGCCTCAAGCTCTTCGGGGCTCCACTCCGCATTGTCCACGGACAATTCCGCCGTGTGTTTCTCGTCCCCATCCCGAATGTCGTCGAGTGGCCGAGCACCGCCATCGACCATCTCGGATGGCAACCGGGAGGTTCCTGGGTCAGGCGGCAGCTTGGCGCGGCGTGGGTAGCGGGGAGTCCCGCGCAGCTTCCGCCGGGAAGGAGATGCGCTCGGACGGAACTGAGCAAGAAGACGGAAAGGGATAATTCCATGGCTCAGTCGGAGCTTATGCCCGTGGATATCCAGCGTTGTCGAACGAACACGGGAGGAAGCTGCAACCAAGCATTCCATCTCACCCAATGAGGGATCTCAGAGAGGGATTTCTCCGAGCAATTTGTGCGCAAGTGATACCATCAATCGGGCACAAACCCCACCCAATCGGGGCGATCACACAAAACTGTCGGCAACACGTACTCGACCGGCCACCAAAAGACGACACCACTTTGTATTTGGGGAGTCTTCAGCGCATAACACCACCTCGCAACGCATAAGCGCCGAGCCAACTGCGACCAATCTTAACGCACAACAACCGAACCCCTAAATAAAACACCGTCGATTTAGAACGATTGAATACGCGTATGTTCTTCAACTGAAAGCTTGTAGCAGCTAATTTATCCTCTTATGTCTTGATCTTAATGCAAGAACAAAAATCACTACATGATTGTATCGTAAACCATCAAACATTTGTCACGGTTCAATAATAACAATCAGTTTATATCTAGCAGAACCAAAGAACTAAAAAGAAAAAGGAGGCAGCAGCACTAGAAGCAACCTACACCTTCCCTCTATTAAACACAAATCATTGCCTGGATCTGGATTTGGCTCTCCTTGCCTCCTCAGGGGATGAAGGAAACAGCTCCACGTACCTTGACCCGATCATCATCTTATCCTTGCGCATAGCCTTTTTGGCCATCTCTGCCGATGGGAACTCAGCATATGCCTCCCCGGTTGCCCTGCCGTCGGGGCGGCAGACAATGTGCACTTTCTCTTCACTCAGATCAAACTCCCCAAAGAAGTCCACGATATCTGCCTGGGTTGCAGAGTATGGGAGCCCCCGAAGTTTCAGGACCTCGGTGCACTCCATCTGGTCTTTGTCCTCGGCTGGTCTCTTCGGATGAGAGGGAGGTGAGCTATGGCGGTATTCATTCTCAAAGGATCCATCATTGACCTCGACAGCAATAGCATTGTAGTAATCTAGCTTCTTGCACCGGAAGACTTCAACGTACCGGCGGCCCATGTTCTGTCTGTCCCTCTGGAGAGCAAACTCGGCCTGCATGGGTGATGGAAAAACAACAAAAGCCTCACCTGAGAAGCGCCCATTCTTGTTCACCAACAGACAGTCCACAATGTCCAGACCGCCAAAGAACTTGCATATATCGAGATCATCACAGTTGAAGGGCAGGCCTCTCAGGCGAACCACGGGAAAGTTATAGATGCTGCTGCTTCCACCATTGTAGCTGCTGCTGTATGGCTGGTAGAAGCTGCTGGCACCAATACCGGCATAGTAGGGATTTGGATCCATCGTCCTTGGTCTCTTCGAGCCGGCACCGAAGCCATCTGAAGCACTCCCGCTGCTCACTGCGAAGTAGGGATTGGAGTCCATCATTCGTTGCCTCTTTGTGCCCTCGTACCCGTCCGAACCCCCCCCGCTTCCCATCATTGCCCTTCAATTGTAAATCCCAAGAAGAAGTAGATAACACCCCCCAACACTCAGTTCCCAGGTCACAGAGAAACCCAACCCACATTGAACAATTAATTCTATTGAAAAATATATTTTACAACCAACCAAGAAAAGAACAGCATAATCCAACAACCTAAATGTAGCATGAACTATATGTAAAATCTTAGATAAATAATTGACTATCATGCAAAGAAGGTGAGGGTGTTAAAAATCCAGAACAAAGCAAAACAATCATGCAGCACAAGTCTGCGAGCATGAATAGATTTTACACAAAACATCAATTCTTAACCTAGATAAAACGAGGACTGAAAATAATCATCACCTTGACAATCAGAAAGCACGTTAAATGAACACAAAACAAACAACAGAAATATAGACTCTGCTGGTGCATTGGTAAGAAATGGATCTTGAGGAGACGATTTAGGATATAAAATTCAAGTCTTCCTCGGATATCTCATGAAGGTATAATAAAAAATTGACTTATACGAATCAGGATTCATTCAACACTCTCCAGTTGCATGAAAAAAATATTTACATCATAGAGAAGATCAAGGAATGAGAATCGAAGTCTCAATACCCACAATTTGATTCCAATTCATCAATCTTGTAACTCCAAGAGGGCTATGCACCAATTTTTCAAAGGCAAAACATACAAGACAATGTTAATGACTAGGGAATCACCACAGTAGGATATATAAATTAGTGAAAAGTTACAGCACTGCACATAACAACACTGTTATGTCTTAGAAAACCAGAAATATGGAACCTAAGATATAGCCAAATTCTTTCATCCTCCAAATCATTACCAAAGTTGCCTAGACCTGTTGCTCTGTCTTTCTTCGTCTATCATTTCCTCGGTCCCTACATTTTCTCTCCATAAAGACACTGAATGTATCCATCATCCACCAATTATGCATATATCCATGGATCCACCTATCCTAATTGATGTTTCCATAAGGCCCTCAAGTATAAACTCATTCAGATTCATATCTCATATCAATATTACAAACTAACACAAAGTCAATGGTACTACAAATAATAACCTGAAGTGGAGCTAAACAAGGGTATGTGCAGCCCCATAAAGTAATCTCAAGCTATTAGATAGTAGCAGAAGAGAAAAGGGAATGCAGCAGCACAGAGGTACAGTGGTCGTAGAAAACAACAGAAAATTATAAAAGTGAAAAAGGAAGAGTAATATCAAGCGAACAAAATGGACTTTCATTGGAAGGAAGGCATTGTAAAAATTTTCTGAAAGTTTGGCAAATATAAATAGAGTGGATTATAATGTAGTGGAGCTAACATTTTGCAACTAACAATTGGTGTATGATGACATTGAAGGAAGTTTAGTTAGTTTCATCTTTCTCATGATGTTTGGTGTAACTACAGGCTGAAACTTATAATCATTTTCTTAGAGTATGTAACATGTGTGTAAAAATCACGACCCAACCCAATGGGATAATTGACCCATTTAATTTGATAGGCCTGGAACCACATGGACCAAACCCCTTAAACCCAAGTTAATGGCAGTAGTCTCATATAACCCTTATAAGTTCGTTCATATCTTCTCCTACTTCCAATGTGGAACAAGACCAACTTATTCCAATTTCCCCCACTTAAGAATATGGCGTCCTCAAAATTGACAAACATAGCTCAAAATTAAGCCATAGCACAATATATATGAGGTCCTACCTAGTGGTCTGTGACATGCCCTCTAGCCTCATCCTATCCATGGCTGCTCGAGCCCCTCACCACATCCACTACTAAGTCGACCATGATATTATTTGTCACAACTTGACCCATTGGTATAACTCGACGCTGGCTCGATTTGGGCTCAAGTTTGGGTTGGACCGCACCCAACTTAAGTTGGATCAGACCCAATCAGGTCAAGTCCAGGCTAGCAACTCCAATGCACATCAGACCCAACTCGAGTCAACTCCGACCCAACAAGGTGCAATCCTGTTTTTTTAATATGACATAATTAATCTAATTTATTATATAAAAGCATGAAACTCCATAATGTGTCATAAAACAATTAAATTAACAGTGATAAAAAATTAAATTTAATCTGATAAAACATGAACATTAAAAATATTTCACATGCATCAAAATAGTTAAATCCATATTAAAAATAACCTATTAACAAAAAAACATAACTGTTTTTATCAAATATATTAATTATAATTTAATAATCATGAATAAAAATTCAACATAACTTAAAAACATTGTATATTCTAAAATGTACATCATGCATCTCAATTTAAAAAAAACACCATTAAATAATATAAAAATTCATAACCAATTTTTTCAACAAAAATATAAACCGAGTATTTGAACTTAAATTAAGAAAATAATGGAGACTTTATCACTCTCCTCGAGTGATAGTCAACACCTTCCTCCTCAATCTTTCTCATCCTCAGAGGATCAGTAATTTAACACTTGACCAAAAACGTTTACATCCAAGGAACTAGATGTAGTACCATCAAGCCATATGTCCCACCACAATCCACCATCAACTCTAATGTGGAAAAATAAAGCATCATACATACCCACAAAAAATTAATGGCATTAGCGCAGATTCCTTCTTTCTTTATTCATCTATTGAGTTATGAGTAGATGCAAAAAATTGTGGTTTCAGCCCAATAGGAGATGCCACATAATTCACCACCTAAGCATTCCTTTGGAGCTTAGCTAGTCTATCAGTAGATAACAACCGCAAGAGTAGAGAAGATTCTTTCATAAGCAGTTCAAATACCACAGAATTTCTTATACGTTGCACAGAGGACTATGGAAAACTCGAAAAGGTAGCTAATAGACAACTCTCTCCCCGACCAAAGAGCAGTGTATAAAAGAATTAACGTTCTCCTAGTGTCGGTAGCCAGGACTTAAGTTCCAAAAGAAGATCCGTTGGCTACTGATTTCTTTTACGCGAGCGGTTCGTAAGCATCTGTACATCCCAACTAAAACTCTATGAGCTGCCGGATCAGCGACTTTACGCAACGAAAAGCGCCCCACGCCCGTTAGATGAAGAACGGTAACCCTAGATGGCCACCACAAGAATAGTAACAGGCTCAAGCAACCAACTTTTCACGTCACCACCAACACAAGAACAAAAAAACGTAGATGAAACAAAACAACTAGAGATGTAACCTAGCCCTCAAGAAAGGAAGTCAAAAGGGGGAAGAACTAGGGTTGGGGTTTGTGGCGATCTTACCCTCTCGACCCGTACATGATCGATCCGATTGGAATTCGATTCGGGTGACGTTGGCCGAGACGAAGCAAGGATCGAATTCGCTCCACGAGATCGCCGCGAGGAGGAGAGAAGCGCGAAGACGACGACCCTCAAGGAAAGAAAAAAAAGGTCCTGTTTATCTAATCCAGCTCTTGTTGGAAATATTTATATGCAAAATTGCAAGGTGCGTTCTGCTACGCCGCAGCAGTATCGTGGTAGGTGTAGCATGAAGCAATCGAATCCGTGGATTGGACGAGAACAACGTGGCTGTGCGGTTGGTAATAGAAGTCCGCGGAACATCTTAATCGACTTGCCCTTGTTTTTAGCTGGACTGGGACCCGGCATCTTGGGTCCGACGTGTGCGTCCCAGGCTCACCCGACCTTGGTGACCCAGCGGGTGGACGAAGGTCACGTTGCTGATTATTAAAGACCAGGATTTGCATCAAGCGATTTCTGGGTTTACATTGATCACATCATATTTCTTGGCATTATTAAATCCTGATACAAAAGTAATGGAAGAAAAAACTTGCAGTGTTCCCAGCGACGCTATCAGAAGTAGTCGATTAAAGCAGATCAAAACGAAGATGATTACGCTGTACGCAGGTGATGCCTCGATGCATGCTGATCATTGGAATCTTATATCATGCCATTTCCACCTGGTAATTTACGATCACAGGAAAAGAAAGGCCGATGCCAGAGAACGTGGAGCATCATGAACATTACACATGCCATCATCATGGCTTCACGTAAGTAAAGCCATCCTTTAGGCCCACAAAGTGGCCGGCACCTCAGTCTCTCTTAACCTAATCAAGTTTGAGTGACCTCTTCACATGGCATGCCCATTTAAGATTTAAGACAGTAAGGATTGGGGTTTCAACCCTTCCATCGCACACCAAAGAAGAGTATGGATAAGGACTCGGTTATCGAGATGCTCTGCTCCGCGAGGGACGGCAACGCGCGTCCTTAAGCGCATTGAAGTTTTCATGACGAAACCGTTCTGTTAAAGTGGCGCCAAATGGAGCGCGCAAAAGCAACGACCAACTAACCTCCCTTCCCGCGTGAGCTGTACCCTCATATTTATTCCACTATATATATATATATATATATACCGAAACGGATGGTTTGGATCGAAACGGATCAAAGCGACATAAACATGGTGTGAAACGACTTGAAGGGAAACGAGAAAAGCGAGAGAAACTACGAAATGCCGGCACATGGTCCGCAGAAGGAATGAGTTGGGGAAACGGATTTGACGTCCATGGTCGAGTTGCTCCGAAGAAGCTATTTAAGTAAGAGGAGGAGAAGGGGGAAAAGAAATGGCTTTCTACTGCGGTTCTCTTTTCCAGCGCTTTTACTTTCGTGCATCCCTGTTCTAAAAAGCACGACCTTTCCACCACTTCTCTACGGTTTCCAACTGGTAGAAGGTCGTCTCTCCACCGCTCCCGATGTGCTTCTCCACTTCGACCCTCGCGTAGGCCGGTGCGGAGATCACCAAGCGATCCCGGTCGCCGTTCCAGCCCTAAAGGTTTGACCTTTCCATGAAATGCAGCAACTTGATTTTTAGTTCTTCTTCGTGCTCTGACGAACAAGGAAGATTTTTGTTTTTATTTCTGTTAAGCATCACAAGTTTCATGCTTGGTTTGAGTTTGATTCGGTTCTTCCTTCTCTTTGGAGTCATACAGTACATGATTTATTGTGCTAGCATGCATCTTTTCAGCTCAAAAATGTAAGAAAGGGTTTGGCTTGCACTTTTGTTTCAAGAGTGTCTGCTAAATGAAGCATCAATTGTACGATTGAAATTCTTATTTAGGCTAATTATTTCTTTTCTGAAAAGACAACCATTTTTCTCTAGCATATAATTGATTGAGATTTTGATCCTATGTTTTCGTGATCTCCATCAACGTCATGTATGACGAGTTAAGCGATGGAATCGGAGCTTCCTGTCTGACTCAAATTGGTCTTTGTCCTTACGTAATAGAAGAAGGAACTTCTCTCAGCTGTCAGCTGTTTTCATAGGATTTAATGGCACCACTACAAAATTGCCCCTTTCTCTTTCTCTGCTCTGTGAGAAGGATTTTGGATCTTGATTGTTTTCCGAAACGACCATCTCCTTCTGTATGATCTGCATCCTACTCTGTTGTATAAAAAGGAAATTTTGCAAAGGTATCATGCATGTTCATAAATCACCTGAAGGAATGGCTTTCCCGGATTCAAGTCTATTCTGAAAATTTTATTTCTTCTTAATTTCTTTCATATTTTCTGCAGTCAAGTTATTTTTTTCCTAATGTTTACTTCTTGGCCTTAGTCCGCACTGATTTGACAATCATAGATGATTAGCATGGAAGAAACTTGGTTTTTGACTCTGCTGTGGCCTGGCAATTTCTGATTATATATATATATATATATATATGAGAACTTTATTAAACTAAAAGATCACCTATCTGGGAGCATGCCAGGTCCCATGGGAGGAATATCACACATATTTGATTCTAGCAAAGCTGGTAAATCTCAGAAGTGGGCGCATAAGAAGCATGGTGATGGTAAGGACTGCACTCTCCATTGCTGCTGCTAGTTTGATTTAAGATCTCAGTGTCGATAAACATTGCAATTCATTCTAAGATAGTAGAGATAGAATAAGAGTAAAAACAAGAAGCAAAAATGGTCTTTCCTTTTAAAGTCTATTTTTGACATTAGTATCTTTGTTGGTGCTCTTTCTTCTAAGTGAATTACTTGTGTTGAAAATGTGGAAGGTTTTGAAGCTCCTCGGAATAGCTTGGATGTATCTATTGACACTTCTATAGGGTATTACTATGCCCCTGAAGACAATCTGGTAAGCTTTTAGTTCTATTTAACCTATCAAATTGAGTGAGAATTATTAGATTGTGGCATCTGTTGATTTTTCTAAACAATCATATGGCACAAAAATTCTAAACACTGGTGAGATACATTTAAGGTGACAGATGACTCTTTTGACTTGGAAGAGTCCAATGTCACTTTCCTGTATCCTACCAACTCTGAAGATTCAACAGTAATCTTGGACTCGAAAAATTATAAACATTGTGCTCCTTATGCATGCTCGTTCTTTCTAATTGAATGATATGAAGAATATAAAGCAAGCCAATTGTTGGTAATTTTACTGAACTTTAGGCAGAATTTAAGAAAAATCTTTCTGTGGGTCTTCCTGATGATGTTAAGGTTAAAATTCAGTGTGCTTTCCTTTGACATCAGTCGAATTATTAAGGATTTATCTGTAGTGAAGTTTCTTTATTGATTTCTTAGAAATTTCTGGATCGATAATGTGATGTTATTGATGGACTACACTGTTCAGCGATCTATTTCTCAGTCACTCCCCTTGCAGCACGCTAAAATGACATTGATAGGTTCTTTCTGGGCAAGTTGTTTGAGTGTTCTACTTGTTAGGTTGCTGTATGGTAGACAATATCTTATTTACATAGCTGAACTTGGAAACTTCTGCATCTTATGAATTCAATCTGGTTAGCCTAAAAACTTTTCAGTTTCAGTATTCTTTTCAGGTGAAACATCCCTCCAAAATGTATTATTCTCCCAATGGAACCCCTATGAAGAAGTTGATCGATGGAGAGATTTCCAAACGAACAACTGAAAGTAAGGTTGCACCAAGTGTTGTTGCCCGTTTGATGGGAATGGACTCGATGCCATCAGAAGAAGGCAGGAAAATTCATGCCAAGGAACTCGAAGCAGATAGATTGAGAAAAGCTATGGAAGTAAATAAGATCATGGAGAGTAGTTTGGGTCTTGAAACTTCACGCAGCTCCACTTCCTCTAGACAAACGAAGCAAAACACACTTCTAAATGGTAATCAACGAGATCCCAAAGCCGAGAAGACAAGAAAACCACGCAAACATCCGCAAGAAGAGCTGCTGCAGAAGTTCAAGAAGGAATTTGAGACATGGCAAGCTTCAAAGTTACGGGAGCATCCAGGGTCTCAGAAGAATCACATTCTTGGAGATGTGAAGGATCATCAAATCATTGCACAAGAAATTCTTAACAAAGAGAAAATGGCAAAGTATCTAGATACCAAGAAAATTTTGGCTGAAAAGAAGCCCACAGAAGCCAAAGATGTTGTCTCAACAGCTAAGCAAAATGTAGATACACAACAAGGATCCAGCCTGCAGGATCATGGACATTTGAACAGACAGTGCCAAATTATCTCAAAGAACAACATGGCTATGAAACTTGGTACCAGGGCTAATGATTCTGAATTCTTGACAGTTACTAGGACTGACAAGAAACAGGAGCGATCTTGTTCACCGACACGGATAGTGATTCTGAAACCTAATTTTGATAGAATTGATGCCAATGAAGAGTTATTAGCTGCCTCAACCAATAACTTTGGTAAGGAATGTGCTATGGAAGACTTTCTTGAAGAAGTGAAGGAAAGGCTCAAGAATGAAATCCAGGGGAAGAACAGAAGCAATGCTAGAGGTAGAGGAACCGGCATAGGGACTTCATTTGGTGAAAGGACAATTGATCCAAAACAAATTGCTCGTGACATAGCAAAACACATAAGAGAAAGTGTGACCAAGGACATTGGATCAACTCTCATCCGATCTGAGTCAACAAGATCAATTAGGAGTGACTTACAAGTCAACTCACCTGATTCACCAGAGTTCATTAGAAGAGACACAAGAAAGTATGTATCAGAGAAATCAAAGAATGTCCTGAAGAATGAAATAGTTCTGGGGAAGTCTCGAAGAAACCATGAATGTTCAGATGCTTCCACCATAAACAAAGAAAAGGCAATGCCAAAATTGATGTCTGATTTTGCAAATAAAGGGAAAAACATGAACCTCTGGAAAGACAAGAAAGCTGTGACTGAATCAATTCCAAGACAGAAAGAGAAAATTGTGGCACTTGATGCAGAGTCAGTATCACAGTGGAACCTTGTCAGATCATTTTCTGCACCTGTGTCTGGAACAGTTTTTGGGAAGCTCCTCTTAGAGGACCAGCATATAACTGGAACTCAGATCTGCAGGAAGCAGGAAGCATCTCAACATGGGTTCTCAGAATTCGGAAAACAAAGAAAGGATAGTTTTAGCTTGAAAGGAAGAGTTTCCAGTCTGAAACATAACTTCAATCTTAAGGGTAAGCTGTTTGGGAAAACAGCCCGGCTGATTAAGGAACCAACTGCAAGTGGATTCAATTCAGCTAAGGAAATACCAACTGCACCCTCTATTATCATCAATTCTGGCATCACACAGGTAAGGAACGATTAAATTCATTAAAACTTGTACAAGTGCAGGACAAGTGTATCCTTGTTTTGACATGTACTATTGTGCCTCAGGAGAACTCTACCGAGGTGCCACCAAGTCCTGCATCGGTGTCGAGCAGTACTCCCGATGAGTTTTGCAAGCAAGATAACCCAAGTCCAATATCACCACTTGAGGTCATGGACCATCACACTTCACCTTGTGTCTCTGAAGAGCTAAGTTCCAATACTCCAGGTAGAACAGATAGCATTCACACTTTTAGTATCTACTTTATGCTTGTTGTATGGCCGTAGATTTGATTCTGAGTCTGCATTTGGTCACAAATGCAACTTCAAGAATTTTGAGTATTTTAGTTGTACATCTCTTTGCCACATACTAATAATGATACACTCTTTGCCAGAACCACATTTGTTAGAACATGTCGAGTATTTTGGATCTGAAATGGCAGTTGAAAACCAGCCTCACAAGCAAGAGACAACTGAGAAGGAAAGTGAGGATGGATCTGAAATGGAAGTTGAAGAGCAGCCTCACAAGAAAGAGACAATCGAGAAGGAAACTGGGGATGCAGCTTATTTACAAGATATCCTTGTGACTGCCGGATTTTATGAGGATAGATCCACTGATCAAGCAACGAAGTTGGATGCATTGACACGGCCAATCTCACTCCAGGTTTTTGAACAAGTAGAGGAAGCTTGCAGCAAATACGGGAAGCTGGAAACCGAGTCTACTATCATCCATAACGATGACCCAGCTATAGGACACAAATTATTGTTCGACTTGGTGAATGAGGCTTTGCAAAGTGTCTTGGGACCTAAAATAAATTGCTCCATGTTCAAGAGATGGATTTTGGGTCCAGCTGCATCATCATCACAAGGAAGAAGCTTGTTGGATGACTTGTGGAATCAGATTCAGTCATACTTGAACTCCCCTATGGACGAGTCTGACACTCTAAATAGCATGGTGGTTCAGGATCTGAAGATGACAACTTGGCCAACCATATTGTACGAGGACATTGATGTTGTAGCAAGACAGATTGAGAGGGTCGTTCTACGCGATATAATCTTCGACATTGCGCATGATATGTGCCTTTGCAAGTAATGTCAGTGTGCTTTTACCTAACTGACGCATTAAGATGTTTGGCCAAGAGGAAAGGCTCAATATAAATGACAAGTAGTGTTGCCTCAGGGGTCAAAATGTTGATACCTTCATGTAAAGTTAGAATGGTTGAGGCTGATCAAGATGTTGATAGCAATAGTGTGTTACTGAATATGAGTTTATTTGTTCTTTTCTTTTCCAACATGCTGATAAATTTCATTCTGACATGTGAGTTATTTGTTCAAATATGCACTGGCCTTTTTGTGAGTCATGCTTTGCCATTGTCTGAGTCCCAAATGATCTATTAGATGTTGGAATCTCATTATTTTAGGCTCTCATGTTGAGATCTCATTGTATTATCATCTATCAGATGACCTTTTTCCTTCCATGTTGAGGGATTATTGAATTGCTTGCTACATCTCCATTTGATCCTGAACATTGTACTTCTGAATTTGACACAATTTCATATTCATATATGTTACCATCAGATGTTAATGCTACACAACTCTTGAACTAAGAGTTGAACCTTTTGCCACTCTGCTTGTTTTGATTCAATCAATAGGAACATCTAAATTAATATAATCAGTGTAGCATTCATTTATATACCATAATAGTGTGACAAGGCTTGACAACCAATCGAAAGTCCTCGTACTAAATGAAACCATAAGCAAACAATTGGGATTCAACAAATGGTGCCCGATCGATTTGGTCTACTTAGCCAGGAGATGATGTGGCACCACCTAATTAGATTGATGATGATGTGGCGTATGCAAATCTATATAGTCAATATGATATCTAGTATATATTCATCTAAACTAGACTCTCATCTTTCCATGTATATATTCTTCATCTCTAAATTCTCTAAACTAGACTCTCAACTTTAAACTCTTTCCTATTTATACGTCGGAGGAGCGATAGGCAATGCCCCCATATGATTTTGCATGATCCTTTCGATCGAGGAGTCTATGATCAAGGAAGGGAGGAGAAATTAGATTGAATAGTCTCAAGGGATGGATGTGTTAATATTGGATCAATGAGTCAATTTCACTGTATACTCTATACGATCATTCTATGATAATAACACATAAATCATCTAAACAAACACAGTTTTTTCCCATGGTATTATTAGAGTGTTTATTGAATCCTCACTCTCTTAGCTTCAACACGCTGAGAAGGTAAGATGCTCACAGGCTTCAGGTCTTCGACAGAACAGCGCAAGAACCATTCTTGGGAGTAGGATTGCAGAAGAAGAAGAAGAAGAAGAAGAAGAATGGAGAGCTTATCCATCTGAAGATGAAACTAATGCCATGTGTCTATCAACTTCCGCAAGTGGCGACGGCGCCGCCGCACATGGCATGTCGGACTTCCTCGAGCAAACAACCTTCCTCATTCCCTGCCTCGACGATGTCTTCTTGCTGCCATCTCCATCAATTCCATTGTATTTGCGTGCTCAGCCTCTCGTCTTCCAGCGAAAGGAGGTTGCTGTCGATCCCACTCTTCTATCGTGACTCATATCGCAGAAAAAATGATAATAAATCTCTTCATTATATTAAACCATATATAATATATTTACTGATTCCAACATAAGATCTACCGACTATTACGACGAGTTTTAATCGATGTAGCTCACTTTGTAAAGAGGAATCGCTCTTAAATCAAGTTTAATCAGGACACAAACCTTTCTCGACTTGAATTAGGAGTTGCTTGCTTCTATCTCGACATGGTTGACTTCACATGTGAGGTTCTATCGTAAGACTAATGTTGAAGACGTGCTGACTCCTCGATAAATGCCCGATGTGGAAGAATAATATTAGATACATAATAGAGAAATATAGTCTTAGGAAAATTCGACTTATCAAATTTAATTCATTATATCTTGTATGCCATCTATTTTTTGATGAATTTAGGAAAAATGAATTGAATTATAATATTTTTACACTGTACTACAATGTTTTTAAGTAATACCTATAAAAATACTATAATATAATATTATATATATATATATATTTTTTTTATAAAAATATTTTATTTATAATATTTTACATTATGTTATAGTATTTTCAATAACATTAGGAAAGTAGTATAACGGTATCTTAAAAATAAATACTGTAAAATAATATTTAGTTTAATAATAATAATAAATATTATATTTTTTTTAATATTACTGAAAATACTGTAATATAGAATAAAAATATCAATTTATGGATCGGTTACTAAGAAAAAGAATATATATATATATATATATATATATATAGCGAGGCCAAAGGAGTCCCAACAATTGAAGTCTTTTGAGCCCCCACAATTCTGTGCAAGTGTGAGCAGAGCACTCCGTCCAACATCATTACATATCAGCGTTGTCGCCACCCACAGCACCACATCTTTCCTTTCTTTCCTTTTGCCTTTAACGTCGTTTCCACACACACACACACACACACACATCTCTCTCTCGCTCTCCTCTCTCTCTCTCTCTCCGCTTCTTCCCATCTGTATCCGCAGCTCTGAGTACTGCTAGCGGAGGGGAGGCGTCGGCGATTCAGTAAAGCGAGCACGAATCCTGGCGAGGCTGCGCTCGACCGAGGCCCCTTGGAATTGTTTCGTTTCGCTCGTGCTCTGTCTTTGCCACTACTCCAAGCTGCCGCTTCTTGCCTCTTTCGCGGAGTCACAAGCGAACAACGTGGGGCTAAGCGTCGGAACCAAGAAAGGTGGGATCTTGACGGAGAGTATAGAGCGAAGGGGTGGAGAGGCCGGACGGGAAGAGATATTGGATGCAGAAAGGCGGGATTTTGACGGAGGAGACGCGAAGAATGGGATGTGAGAAGGCTTCCGGTGGTGGTGGTGGTGGTGGTGAGAGGAAGTATGAAGTAGGGGAAGGGAGAGGACGAGGAGCGGGCGTGGAAGGGGAAGGGGTGGGCGAAGGGCTCCTCTACGTGAAGGTGATGACGGACGAGCAGCTGGAGGTCCTCCGCCGTCAGATCGCGGTCTATGCCACCATATGTGAGCAACTTGTCGAGATGCACAAGGCCATCACTGCTCACCACGACTCCCTCGCAGGTCAGCGTTTCTTCCTCTTTTCCTCCTCCTCCCGATCTTGATGCCAAAAAGATATCTTGTTTCTTCATCGTCATGGTCGCTAAGGAATGAATGTTACAAGAGGGATCTACTATTGTTGGCAAGTCATGATCTACCTTCGTCACTTGAATTCCATATGCTAAGTGTTCTAACACATTTGACTTGTAGGTTGGACCAACTGTTCTTCCTAGTATTAACCCCTTGCCCTGTTTCTTTTTGGGAAAATGCTAAATCTAATGAAGCTGAGATTAATATCTGTTCTTCCCTGTTTGCTATAAAGTTACTGCTCAATTCAGTAATGGCATGCAAATTAATGGTGGTTGTCCGGCATAGCCACATTAGATCAGGCACTCATTTGTTAGGCACTCCTTTTTATCACAAGGATAAAGCAACTGTATGGATTGTATGAAACTTATCACAATTGCAATTTGGCTTATTCAAAGGAATAATTGTTTTGTTCTAGTGCTAGAGTAGGAAGCAGAAACTTTGCGTGTCTGATTAAGGAAGATTTCTTGCGGTTTGTCTCACTAAAATAGGTTTAGTACTACATTTAGACGCTCGGAGAAGCAGCAGAATACACCCTGTGATTGTTGAGGGGGAACAACCTACAAGACATGTACTTTTAGATTGTGATACAGTGACTTGAGGAAGAGGAAGGGACTTTTAATAGTTGTATTGATGTCATAAATCACTGGACATTATAGTTGTATTGAGTCAAGATACAGAAATAGAACCTTGAAGAAGAAGAATCCTGCATCTGAAGTAATGGGGAGGATGTTAGTATTTGTTTACTCCAATATCTACATTAAGCAGTGGGTTTCGATCTTATGCCTACAACCACATCCACATTTCATGTTGTCTTAAAAATTGTCGCAAAACGCATTCTCGGGCATGAGTTTGTTTTTCCATCACGAAACTAATAAATGGTAAATGTGCACTTTTCTCGTTTACTGACTCCGACTTGATTATGAAGACAACTTTACAAAGATAATCCGCAGCGATACATAATCCATTTCTGAAACTACTCATGCGCCTTATTCTCGAAATCTCAGTTTCTTGCTTATATGCTGAAAACAGATCTCACTTATATATATCCTATCTTGTTGCCTGCAAAAGTTGCATGCATTTGATAGCTAAAACTCCAACATGAAGTTTCTTTACTAGTACAGGAGGAGCCATACTCGATGTGTTGTAGTTTTGGATTGAGCTGAACAATGGAATATAATTCTCTTTTGTTTACTTACCCTACACTTATCGGTCACTTTAGGAATGAGGCTGGGAGGCCTCTACGGTGATCCCCTGATGGCGTCTGGTGGTCACAAAATCACTGCTAGGCAGCGGTGGACTCCAACAACCATGCAGCTACAAATTCTTGAGAGTATGTTTAATCAAGGCAATGGGACTCCGAGCAAGCAGAAGATAAAGGAGATAACCATTGAGCTATCACAACATGGTCAGATCTCTGAATCTAATGTCTACAACTGGTTCCAGAATAGGAGAGCACGATCAAAGCGAAAGCAGATGGCTTCATTTCCTAGTAATACAGAGTCTGAAGTAGAGGCAGATGAGGAATGCATGAACGAAAAGAAACCCAAGCCCGACAACAGCCATCATGAAGGCATGCCATCCGGTGTTAATAATCTTCCCATGTACGATGCACAACTCCATTCGTTCGAGCGGGAGCTAAGCCAAGCACAAGGCATACACCGATCAAGTGAGAGTTCAAAGTCTTCTAGTGGTTCTGGGCAGATGTCCTTGAATGAATATGTTCTATCGACACCAAGTACGTCTCGATTCTCCTTTTTCCTTCTGGTAGAAATATTGACATACATTTCTTTTACTCGATCGATGATTTCAGGATTCGACAACTCGATGGAGAAGTTTGACATTCCGAGTTTTAACCCTTACCATCCAGGAGAAAGCTATGACATCATGGGTTGACATTTAAATGCATGAGCTTGAACTAATCATTCACTTGAGAATGACTATTAAGTTGCATTTTTAAGAACACGAGTGCCTTCTCCGCATGAGATGGTCTTAGTTGGGATCTAATAGACATGTCTTGGTCATCTTTGATTGTGATATACAGTTCTCTGGTTTCTTCTTACAGCAAACATTTGTCATGTTTGATCGTCTTACAGTGCAGTTTTAAGTGCTTCTCGGTCCCCTTTGGATTATTACTACAAGATTGACAGACTCAGAAACTTGAACTTCTTCCGATGCAGCAATTAAGATGCAATTGAGCTCCCAGACTCGATAGATTTCAACCTTCATTCACAGTTAGAACCCGAAGAACAAGGTATGGTTTATATATATATATATATATATATATATATATATATATGGTTCTCTTTCCCGACTAAAGTGAACTTTTTATTACAAAATTCTTTTTCCCTTGCATTAAGAATATGTACTACTGGTTTCTCCTACGTCAAATTTTCATTCAAATTTTATTAATTATTCTTTCAAGACATAAACAAGATCTGGAATATACTTCTTTAATATTCTTTAGCCTATGAACCATTAATTTTCTCTTATTTATAGTGGTCTCCTGTCAACACAACCCTAATGAATCTTGTCCTATTAAGTATTGGATCTTTATCTAACTACTCAAATCTCTTAGATCAATGGATCTCTATCCAATAATATCTCATTAGCTCTTATTAGATCTCATTCATATGATCCAATAATTCATGAGCTTATTGGATATCCAATAAGATAAGGGCTCCGACGGATATCTCATATCCGAACCTCTACTTATCGCAACGCCTATCTGGGCCCAATATCGAGCTGGTCGTGAGTCATACATATCAGAACTCCTTCTGGCTCAGTGAATTATTATCTCTATAATAATTCACTTGACTCATCGACCACAGACGTACTAGGCCACTACGCCGTAGTCTTCAAACGATACAGGGGAATCCAATCCATTAGACACGTCTGTCCTCAGTTATCATACACTTATAGTTCCTCATCCATCTAATATCTCAGAGACCATATACCGGGCATGATATTGTCAGACCCGTACGGTTTCTGCTTGAGTCTCGCTCTAATAAGATTCTCCCAAAGAACTCTTTCTCTTTCAATCTGAATGATCCTGACCAAGGATTTGCCTAAGCAAGAATGCATGAGATATTTCTCTCATGACACTGAGAGTGGATGATCCTCTAACGATACTCAATAGTCATCGTAAGGTTAGCTACCACTCCCGATAACCAACTATGCTAGATCTAAAACCTCTAGACCTATAAGTCTAGTATCAAAAAATGTAGTACTCATACAGAACATCCTTGGTGTCTTAAGTCTAAGGATTATATACACCACTGAGACTACAAAATCACTATATGACAATAAGGCATAATCAACTATTCAACATTCCGTAAGTGGATCAATAAGTGAACTCATTCCCCAATGAGCACCTATATTGTATCCCTAGTGTCCCCACAAGAATAGTTATGAAACCAACTGCATCCATCATATGAACGGATATACAGTACATAAGTTTGTCCAGTTATCTCGATATCCCTCTCGAGTAACATATAACCGGGATTATTTAGGATTTGTGTTTAAAGGCGAATCAGTCTTATTATCATGATCTCATCACAATCCAATTCTCATTGCACAGATCCATTGACATCACAATATATTCAAGCAACAAGCAATATAAAGTGATAAAATGCTAAATAATAATAATAAGCAAAAAGACTATGTGTCAAGTCACACGTGTTATCACTTATGTAATTAGCTTGCAGGGCACCTATAATGCTAGTCATAGGTGCCTAGCAAGCCAATCACATGAGTGATGGCACGTGTGACTTGATACAGAATCTTTTTGCTTATTATATTTTGGCGTATATCACTTTATAACTATTGCATAAATGCATATATATATATATATATATATATTGTGATGTCCTTGGATTTGTGCAATGGGAATCGGATCGTGATGAGATCACGATAATGAGATCGATTCACCTTTAAACACATATCCTAAATAATCCCGGTCATAGGTTACTTGAGAGGGACATCGTGATAACCGGATAGACTGGTGTGCTGTATACTCGTTCATATGATGGATGCAGCTGGTCTCATAGCTGCTCGTGTAGGGACACTAGGGATACAGTACAGGTGCTCATTGGAGAATGAGT
Organism: Musa acuminata AAA Group; assembly: GCF_036884655.1. Taxonomy (NCBI): domain Eukaryota; kingdom Viridiplantae; phylum Streptophyta; class Magnoliopsida; order Zingiberales; family Musaceae; genus Musa; species Musa acuminata. The sequence goes on along the minus strand of NC_088338.1, from coordinate 5,811,189 downwards.
TCACTGATTGATCCGCTTACGGAATGCTGGATGGTTGATGATGCCTTATTGTCAGACAGCGATTCCGTAGTCCTAGTGGTGTATCTGGTCCTTAGACTTGAGACACCAAGGATGTCCTGTATGAGTGCTCCACTCTTTGATACCAGACTTATAGGTTTGGCTGTCCCCAGATCTAGTACAGCTGGTCATTGGGAGTGGTAGTCGACCTTACGAGGGCTATTGAGTGTCAATAGAGGATCATCCACTCTCGGCGTCATGAGAGGAATATCCTATGTGTTCTTGCTCAGACAAATCCCTGGCCAGGGTCATTCGGGTTGAGAGAGAAAGAGTTCTCCGGGAGAATCCGATTAGAGCGAGACTCGAGTAGAAACCGTATGGGTCTGACAGCACCATGCTCGATATACGGTCTCTGGGATATTAGATGGATGAAGGACTATAGGTACATGGTAACTGAGGACAGACAGGTCCAATGGATTGGATTCCCCTGTATCGTCTGGGGACTACGGCGTAGTGGCCTAGTACGTCCGTAGTCGATGAGTCAAGTGAATTATTACAGAGATAATAATTCACTCAGTCAGAAGGAGTTCTGACAGGTATGACTCACGGCCAGCTCGATATTGGGCCTAGAGGGTCACACACATATGGTAGGCATTGCGATGAGTAGAGGTTCGGATATGAGATATCCGACGGAGCCCTTGTCTTATTGGATGCAGATCCAATACCCACTAGGGAAGGACCCATTAGGGTTTGACATGGGATCTCTATAAATAGGAGGGATTCACAGCCTCATAGGCTAGAGTCTTTGCTTGCCTTTCCTATTCTCCTCTCCCTCTCCACCTCAGAGTAGGCCTGGAGTTTTGAGGAGCGTCGTCGCAACCCTGCTGTGTGGACCACCGCTAGAGAGGAGGACGCTTGACCTCCTTCACCCTCTCCTAAGGATCTGCAAGGAAACAGGGATATACGATCTCCCTAGGTAACACAATCTCTATACGCAGTTTTATGTTTTGCGGATTTTTGCGCACTAATCTTCGTACGACGACGAACATCTTTTTGGGAATCGGGGATTTTGTTTTTCTTATTCTTCCGCTGCGCATATGATGTCGCCCCCATGATTTCCCAACATATAACTAGCACAAGGTGCAGCCCTCTAAGTTTCACGTTGAGGTGTATGGCTCAAGAGCGAGTCCTTTTTAACTTTTACTCATCCGAAATATATGCCTTGGGTCTTCAAGTCGAGTGCACGACTAGGGAGCATGCAAGCTCGATCTAGGTGCAACTCTCGGGTCTTCATGTCGAGTGCACATATAGGGAGCATGTAAGCTCGGCCTAGGTGTAACTCTTGGGTCTTTACGCTGAGTGCCTAGCTAGGGAGCACATAGACTCGGCCTAGGTGCATCCCTCGGGTCTTCATGTTGAGGTACATGACTAGGGAGTGCATAGGCTCAACCTAGGTGCAACCCTCGGATATTCATGCCAAGGTGCATGGCTCGGGAGCACGTAGGCTCGGTTGAGGTGCAACCCTCGAGGCTTTACGTCGAGGTGCATGGCTTAGGAGCGAGTCGTTTTTAACTTTTACTCATCCAAGGTGCAGGCCTTGGGACTTCACACCGAGTGCACGACTAGGGAGCACACAGACTCGGCCTAGGTGTAACCCTAAGGTCTTTATGCCGAGTGCACGGCTAAAGAGCATGTAAGCTCAGCCGAAGTGTAGCCCTCGGGTCTTCATGCCAAGGTGCATGGCTCAGAAGTGCATAAGCTCAATCGAGGTGCAGGTCTTAGATCTTCACATTGAGTGCACGGTTAGGGAGCATGTAAGCTCGACCTAAGTGCAACCCTCGGGTCTTCATGCCAAGGTGCATAGCTCGAGAGCACGTAGGCTCGACCGAGGTGCAAGGCCTTCACACTGAGTGCACGACTAGGGAGCATGTAAGCTCGACCTAGGTGCAACCCTTGGGGCTTCACGCCGAGGTGCATGGCTCGAAAGTGAGTCATTTTTAACTCTTATTCATCCAAGGTGCAGGCCTCGGGTCTTCAAGCCGAGTGCACGGTTAGGGAGTACATAAGCTCGACCTAGGTGTAACCCTCGAGTCTTCATGTTGAGCGCATGACTAGGGAGCATGTAAGCTCTACATAGGTGCAGCCCTCAGGTCTTCATGCCGAGGTGCATAGCTTAGGAGCGAGTCCTTTTTAACTTTTACTCATCCGAGGTGCAAGCATCGGGGCTTCACACTGAGTGTATGGCTAGGGAGCATGTAGGCTCAGCCTAGGTACAACCCTTGGGTTTCACACCGAGTGCATGACTAAGGAGCATGAAAGCTCGACCTAGGTGCATCCCTTGGGTATTCATGTCGAGGTACATGGCTAGGGAGCGCGTAGGCTCGACCTAAGTGCAGCCCTCGGGAAGCTAGGCTTGGCCGCATCGTGGCAGAGGATTGGGCCCATCCGAGGTCAAACTCAATCGCGTTGGAGCGGGGGTCCAGACCCATCCAGAGGTTCGGCTCAACCGCATTTAAGGTGCGAGACTAAATCCGCCAAGGGGTTTGACCACGTTGAAGCGGTAGGTTAGACTCGCTAAGGGGTTTGACCACGTTAAAACAATATATTAAATATGCCAAGGGGTTTGATCACGTTGAAGCGTTATATTGGATCGGCCAAGGGGTTTGACCATGTTAAAGCGGTAGACTAGACCCACTAAGGGGTTTGACCGTGTTGAAGTGATATGTTAGATCCACCAAGGGGTTTGACCATGTTGAGGTAGTAGATTGGACCTGCCATGGGGTTTGATCACGTTGAAGTAATAGATTGGACCCACTATAATACCTAACCAGTGACGATGGATGATGCTACGATGGGTGGCATTTGTCGTTACTAAGGCACTTTGCCCAAGATGTGATGCGTCACGTTGCCCTTAGTATTTGTATTACCTCCGGTGCTTATTTACAAGCGAAGCTTTCTTATATCTTAATGTTTGATGCACTTAGGGGGTTGTGTTCCTCTTTAGGTTTCGTTGGTGTGATGATTAGAGGCGCGACTTCCATGGCGGGTCTAAATTTAGTCACCATGGACTGGGGAATAGATCTGCCTTAACAACTTCTGTTTTAGCATTTTGCCAACGATGGACGCCAGGGTGGAACGCTACTGAGGTTTGGGTCGTTGAGTTGCTCCTAGAGCTACGAGCAAAGGAAGCTAAGTATAAGCTTGCAGAGGCCAAAAGGAAGCTATCGAGGATGAGGCGAAGGCACAGGATTGCTGAGGTCTAGCAAAGGAGGCTGAGCAGAGGCTCTAAGAGGCCCGATGGGCAGTGTCAAGGATGTGGCAAAGGTGCAGGGCTGCTGAACCCTAGTTCCCTATGCTATCTTTAGTGCTACCAAGGACGAGGCGGAGGCACTGAGCTATTAAGGCCCGGTTCCTTGGTATGTTCTTGATATTGTCGAGGATGAGGCAAAGGCATTGGGCTGTTGAGGCCTGGTTCTTCGGTTGTCCTTGGCATTGCCGAGGACGGGGTAGAGGCACTAGACTGTTGAGGATTGGTTCCTTAGGCTATTTTAGTGCTGCCAAGGATGAGGCGGAGGTCCTGAGTTACTGAAGCCTAGTTCTTGGGCTATCCTTGGCATTGTTGAGGACGAGGCTAAGGTGCTATGCTGTTGAGGCTTAGTTCTTGGGTTGTCCATAGCGCTATCGAGAATGAGGCGGAGGCGCTAAGCTGCTAAGGCATGGTCCATTGGGTTGTCATTGGCATTGCCGAGGATGAGGTGGAGGCACTAGGCTATTGAGGCTTGGTTCCTTGGGCTATCATTGGCGTTGCCAACGATGAGACGGAGGTACAGAGCTATTACAGCCTGGGTCCCTGCGCTTTCCCTAGCGCTGCCAAGGATGAGGCAGAGGCGGAGTTGAGCTTTCACCGAGAGTTTGCAGGAGTCGTTAGACTGGGCCCTAGACTCTAGCAGGGGTATAACGCGTCTTAGCGATATGCTGCACTTCGTCATCGGAAGGTGTGGCACGGGGCCACTTGTCCCTTTTGGCTAAAGAGATCTTGAAAGATGAGGTGTGGACTCCTCGATTGGACTTTAGGAAGAAGAGATGTAGTTGGCAATCCAAGGGTGAGCCGTTGCACTAGGGTTATCGACTGAGTCAATTGAGAGAGAAGTGGGGTGATAGTTTATATCATGCTGGTAAGAGTCTAGACACGTTAAGTGAGGCTTAGGAATGCTTCTGACGGGAAGATCAAGGGGCTTATCTCTAGTCCTGGGGGAGAGAGAGCTCTGGATCATTGAGTATGTGCCAATAGGGCCCTAGTGCTTGGGCTTGGCGGAGGCATCGTTCTACTAAAATGGGGTACGTGCCTTCTCTTCCCAAGGGGGCTTGGGACCAGAGATAACTGTTAGGATCAAGAGCACTAAGAGAGGGGGGGGGGGGGGGGGTGAATTAGTGCAACGGAAATCTTTCACTATTAAAATCGAAAGCTGCGTTCGTTTGATAAAAATGATTTCGATGTAAAAGCCGATTCTAAGATTACTTTAACTTAAGATTAAGCGAGATGACGTTAAAGTAAATCTACGAAGGCAGTTTGCAGTTTATGATGAAAATCAGAATGCAAGCGCAAACTGAAATGCGACGTTCGTACGATAAAACCGGTTTACGTCTAAATGCCAATTTTGAAGATACTGAACTTTGAGATACGTTTTATAAATGCGCAGAAGGCAATTTGCAGTTATGATTGAAATCAAAACGTAAACGTAAACTGAAATGTAATGATCGTACGAAAAAGCCGATTTACGTCTAAACACAGATTCGGAAAGCTCTGAACTTAGAAACTCGTTCGTAAAAGCGCAGAAGGCAGTAGCTATTTAGGAGGTTTGCAGTAAAGATAAAATGCTCAAAGTAAATGCAAACCGAGATTTAGAGTGGTTCGGTCAATCTTGACCTACTCCACTTTTGGCTTCCTCCACCGACGAGGTCACCGACGTCAACTAGAGACCTTCCTTCAATAGGCGAAGGCCAACCACCCTTTTACAGTTTCACTCCTTTTGACGGGCTTAGGAGACAACCCTTACAGAAATTTTCTCTCCTCTCTTTACAACTCGAAACTTTGAAGAACAGAGGAAGGAGAACTTTTGGCCTTTACAACAATTTTGAGCTCTAAGAATCACAGAAAAAGATCAAGATTTCGAGTGTTAGTTGTTCTATTTCAGTGCTGAATGGGTGGGGTATTTATAGGCCCCAACCCAGTTCAAATTTGGAGCTCAAAACTGTCAATTCCCGGAATTTCGGGATCAGGCGGTTGCACCGCCTGGCAGAGCTCGAAGATTGAGCCTCTGGGCGGTGCCACCTCTGTCAGGGGCGGTTGCACCTCTCTGCCAGAGCTCGAAGACCGAGCTCAGGCGGTTGCACCTCCTGACTGGGGCGGTTGCACTGCCTGCCAGAGCTCGAAGACCGAGCTCAAGCGGTGCTACCTCCTGTCAGGAGAGGTTGCACCGCTCAGTCTCGCTTAGAGACTGAGCCCAGGCGATTGCACCTCCTGGCTGGGGCGGTTGCACCGCCCAGTCTCCCTGGGAGACTTAGCCCAGGCGGTGCTACCTCCTGGCTTGGGCGGTTGCACCTCCCACAGCAATCAGGGTCCGAATGGGTAGATCCATTCGGCCCAAATTGGGTTTTTCAGGGGCCCAATTGCCCCAAGATTAAGCTAATGGGATCACCTCTCATTTCCAACTTAATCATTGTGCTAACTACGATAAATTCTAAGACAATTTCTGCAGCTTGCTCCGATGCATCAATCGCTTCTTCCGGTGAGTTTCCGGCGAACTTCCGTCGATCATCCGATGAACCCTCGGTGATTCTCCTGCGAACTTCCAGCAAACTCCTGGACTTGCGACGATACACTTGGCGAGTTCCGACGAGTTTCTTTGGCAAGCTTATGGACATCTCGGATTTGTTCCCGCAGAACCTCCGACGACTGTCCGAACTTCCGTCGAGCTCTCGAACTCCCAACGTGATCATTGTCATGACTCCGGCGCAACTCCTACTGCATGTCTAACTTTCATCGTAGTTAATCCTGCACACTAAACAAAACTTCGATCGAGATAATTAATCCTAAGCAATTAACCAAGTTGTCCGACATGTCATTGGTCCCTCGACGCTTCATCCGATTCTTCGGCGCATCGTCCTTTCCTGCGGCCTATTGCCCAATCGGCCAGTTGGCTCCGCAACTCCGATATCCTTGGCACAATACCCGCTCTTCTTGGCCCGATGCCCGAGTCCACGGCCCGAAGCCTTCTGTCGATACGTCGACCGATCCACCGGCCCGACGTCCAATCTTCTGACATGTTCCTCCGGCACAACATGATTTTCCTGCTTTTAATTGTCTCATCCTGATCGAAGCATCCTACGTCACTCAAAACGCAGATTAAATCATAAACATATATCAAGTAGTTTCATCATCAAAATACGAGATTCAACAATAACATCTCTTCACTTGAACGTTCATTGGGAGGAGCAACAGAAGGATGTGCCTACGATATTCGACCCTCCTTCTAGCACCAAAATGATGGTATCATGAGTACCATTGACTATTAAGTTGGCATGGTTAATTCACTACCGAAGGTGCAAGCTCATCTAGGTGTCTCTTCCTGGTTGACATGGGAGACTTGGTGAGGTGAGACAACATATGCTTCTTAGTCGGATGTCATTCTATTAGTGAGGACCCAGTTCGGGATACCTGGGTAGGCAAATTGGGATCTTTCTGGTTCAAGGTTCCTCATTAGGGATTGGGTCATCCGGGTGTCTTCGAGCGACTAACAATCCTAAATGATAGGCCGGCGCTGGGGGTTGCTCGGCGCGGCCCTTCCGATGGTTAAATTAGCGAAGAGGAGAACATCATGGTTAGTCGAGTCTCTTCTTTTGTTAGGTCATTCTTAGCAACATTTGCTTTGTCTGGTTTGCCCTTACCCTTGCCATTCTTATAGGACTTCTCTGCCTTCCTTTTCTTTCTAGTCTCACCAGCATAGAGAACTGGCTTATCTTTTTCTGATGGTGTTCTTAGCCTCCCTTTAATATATTGAGGAGCTCAGTGAGAGTTACCTCAAGCTTATTCATGTTAAAATTCATAATAAACTATGAAAAAGAATCTAAGAGGGATAGAAGTATAAGATCCACATACATGTTATCATCTATGACCATTCTTAGACCCATGAGGCTTTCTATCTGTCCACTCAATCATCTTAAAGACATAGTTCTGAGTCGATATCTCTTCGGTCATCCTAGCACGGAAGAGACTCTTGGATATCTTATATTGCCGAGTTCTTTCTTATTTTTCAAATAATTTATAGAGATACAGGAGAATGGATCTGAAATCCATCTTTTTCATACCGCCTCTGTAACTCGGGAGTACAGATTTTGCATAAAGGTAAACAACCAAGATAAGGACTTCAATCTTAATCTATTTCTACTATTTTCTTACGATACACACAACTCCCTCCGGTATATGAATCGAAGACTCCTAATAGATCTCTAGTGAGGATTGAGATACAATCGATGTCTTAGTGTAACCTCGAGGGACTCGACCAATCACACTAAGCCCAAAAAAGTGGGCAACTTTTGTCGATCACAATTCCTTGTGATTCCCGTCTGGTTCGGCCTCCAAACCATCACGGCCTCGAGGGACTCGACCAACCATGATGTTCGATTAAGTCATCACCATCGTTACAAAATGAGTCTGATTCGATGATATGCCCTCGAGGGACTCAACCAAGCATACTATGTCTTCAGGTCATCGGTGACATCTCTATATCGTAGGCAAGATCTCAAATCGTAATATGGGTGAGCCTCGAGAAACTTGACCAACTAATCGTATGTTGGGAATCAATTTCTCCCTATAACAATAGAGGTCATGTGGATCAATCTAATTATTTCATGCTTATCGACTTAATATTATCGTTAGAGGAGATTTTGACTCAATCTCCAAATATGATGTGTCATACACATATACATATTTAATATATATTTACATCACATGCATATATATATATATATATATATATATATATATATATATATATATATATATATATATATATATATATATATATATATATATATATATATATATATATATATATATATATATATATATATATATATATAGTAGGTATATAAGCAATCACACATCATATGATGATGAAGGAGGTCAACTATCCTCCTCTCTAGCGATGATCCACATGGTAGATGAGGTGATGACACTCCTCAAATCGTAGTATGATTATCATCTCCACGCGCATCACAAGGCTGCACCGTGATCAAGAAGGGGTCGACCCTTCTTATTGTCCACACGCCCCAAACAGGGACTGTCCGCTGAGGGAGAGAGGAGAGGGAGGAAAATAGGAGGGGCGACCAAGAGAAGACTAACCTATGCCACCTTTTGGTCTCTCCTATTTATAGAGGTTCTTGAGTGAGAGTACATGAGATATTCCTCTCATGATATTGAGAGTGGATGATTCTCTGTTGACACCTAATTATCCTCGTAAGTTTGGCTGTCACTCCCGATGACCGACTATGTTAGGTCTGAAATTTCTAAATCTATAAGTCTGGTATTAAAGAGTGGAATACTCATATATGACATTCTTGGTGTCTCAAGTCTAAGGATCAGATATATAATTGAGACTATCGAATTGCTATCTAACGATGAGATATCATTACCAACCATAGTTCCGTAAAAGAATCATTTAGTGAACTCATTCTTCAATGAGCATCTACGCTATATCCCTAGTATCCCCACACAACTAGCTATGAGAGTAGCTATCTCCATCATATAGATGGATATATATTATATCGGCTTATCCGGTTATCTCGATGTTCCTCTCGAGTAACTTGTGACCAAAAATATTTAGAGTATATATTTATAAGCGAGTTGGTCTCATTATCATGATCTCATCATGATCCAATTCTCATTTCACATATCTAATAACATCATAATATATATTTATCACATAATATAAAGTAAAAAAATATCAAAATAGTAATAAAAAAATTATATAGTATATTACACATGTCATTACTCACATGATTGACTTGCAGATATCTATAACTAGCATTTACTAGTTCGATTAATCTAAAAAAAATAAAAGGACATGATCATAAGTTATATCAGGGAGGTGTGAAACATGAAAGCCACTATGGGTTAACAAGTATCCTATCTAAATGGGCACATATCCGAGATGAACTAACATGATTGTTGCCAAGTAAATGGGCAACCATAGAAACCGAGATCAGAACGCTTATTTCTAGATACGAAATTCTAAAAGAATAACACTATGTTATTCAAGATAAAAGGCCGACTACCAAGCTTATCACAAACAAGGATTGCAAATAACATTGAAATTTCCACAAACACACCAAAGTAGATCACTGAATTCTAGATTTGCTAGTCAAGACCATAATAGATTATGAGAAGTAGCCATCATAATCCCATAAATACAGGCCAAGATCTATAGGAGCATACCTTCTTCTTCCTGAAAAACTAATCAAATAAATTGTGAGGTATGTGTACCACGCCACCAATATACCACTAGACTTGCTTCTAGCTTCTTCAAATGCATCCTCCCATACATGTCACAATCGACGAAGGAACCTCACAAAGCCTTCTTCCTGCAAATGGGTTTCCAATAGCATCACCAAAGACAAGTCATATGTGTTGATCAGCATACATAGATGTTTCCTACTATACTAATTTTTCAACCCATGACAGCTTCAAGATAAACTAAGCATGAGATTGTGAAGATGGAGAAAGATCAAGCCCCTCGGCCATTTCATTGCAGTGTGGGTGGTTGATATTGCATACCACCTTCTTCTTCTTATTTCTATGACAAAGAAAATTAAGGGAGGGCAGAGGGCTTCCCTGAACAGTATGACACTGGGCTTTGTGACCACTCTTATGGTCATAGGTGCCTCACTCTGATTCCACTTCCATCAGAAACTCGTCGGCTCCTTCTTTGCCATCCTTCTGAATGCTTCTACTATCTTGGCTACCAAACCGTCAAACTCCCTTGGACTACTTGCGGATGAAGCACCTTTCTGCTTCGAGGATTTCTCTCCCCTTTTGTCTGCCATGAACTCGAACTGGGAATTATCCTCAGACCTGGCGGGCTAGGTCACGTAGGTTGGATCTTATCCCATGGGAAGGGTTAGCTTGGGCCTCTCGTGTTGGGCTTTATTAGGCCCAATATATTGAGCCTCATGTTTGGGCGTTGTTAGTTGGGGCTCTTTAAATTGGGCCTAATGTCTGAGCCTTCTAGATGAGTCTCTTCATCTAGGCCTCATCTATGGGCCTTACTGGGCCTAATAGACTGAGATTAGCTAGGTCAATGGGCTATGAGCTCCTTATTATGCCTAATGAGTTGTGTTAAGCTGTTTGTCGACGGGAATACGTACATTGACGGGAAATAACTGGACTCAGCCAAGCCGTTATTGTGCCTTACTTCGACCCGGTTCGAAGTAAGCCGGACGGGTCCCCGGAAGCGGGCCCCGAGTAGTTTTAGTCCGTAGACTATTAGTATTATTATTATCCTCAGATCCGCGAGCATTGGTGGTATCGAAGGCGACCGACTTCTTCCCGATCCGAACGCTTTATCCGCCTCACGCGCGCTCTTCTTGCCTCTTGACTGTCGCCTTGTCCCCCTTCTCCCTTCTCTTTTTCTCGTTCGATTCCGCCCACCAAGAGTGGTGAATAGCTGATCGCGATGGCGACGATCGCGAACTCCCTCGTCTCCGTCAGAGACTCCCGATACCAAGCGCTCTACGGTGGTCCTCTCGCGTTCTCTCGATTTCGAGAATTTTTATATTTTAGGGTTTCTTTTTTTCGATTTTTTCCCTGATTTTTAAGGGCGGTAATCGAATCGCTGGATCCGCTGGTCTCGGAATTATGTTTTGGAGAGCGATAGATTGATCCTCATGAGCTGAAAATTCATTGTCTTGGGGTTTTCGGGTGCTCTGTGAAATATCGATTTGAGTGGCTCTTCATTACTAGATATGTTGATCTTTTAATTGGGTTGTGATCGATCTTTTACCTTCTTTTCCTTGTAGGCTTTACCTTGAAGCCGTCGTCGGACAAGTCTCTTGTCGTCTGCCCTCCTTCGAGCTTGTCTCTTCGTCCTATTAGCCGAAGGAAAGATGGAATTGCAAGTCACAAGAGACAATTCGTCCTTCGAGCTGCTTATAGGTATGTGAACTACTTGCTCAAAACTGCCAGCTTTGGCTGCTAGTAGTTCCATTGGCGGCATCTGTTGTTTATTCTTGTTGATGATTACAACCTTTTGCTTGAATCCTCAAAGCATTCTCTTTTGTGATTGATAAGTATCTAATCATCAAAGGAATGCTAGGGTTCTTGGATCAATTTTTTCGCTAGATTATTTCAATTTGTGTATCTGTATATGTGATGACGTGGTGAACTGTAGGGTGGGATGCCTTCTGTGTAAACACACACACTTGGTCTACGTCTATTATCTCGCATTCTTGCAATATAATCATTGGTTAACTAAATTTCACCATACTAAGGATCCATGATTTTATACTGAACGAAGACTGAAGCTAGTTATGCTTTTTGGAGTTTCTTTTCTGACATATGCTAATATTAGCAACAGTGTTGAGGTTTTCCTATTCCTTACCAAAATTTGTAACATAGTAAGGGAATCAATCAGAAGATTTATAATTGGAATCGACCAGTTTGAACTGTGGTTTTTCTTCTCTTTCATGATCTACTAAAAGATGGGATATCAGAATGAGTTGGCCACTGCCAACTTGTGGCTTGTGAATGGTAACTCAGTTGAGGAGGATAGTCACATGCAGATTTAAATCGTAAAGGTTGTTTTACACATGTAGTTTCAAGTGCGCATTCACTTGTGCAAGAGAATGTCATTATAGCTCTATTTGGTTTATGATCAAGGTTATGTCATTATGTTTATGATGCTTGTGGTCCTGAAATGTGAAACAATTTTCATGGGTTGGATTCAAGGTTTCAGAATCATGATCGGGCTTGGGGAAATAACAAATGAAACTTCTTTTTTATTTGTAAATATGTTCTTGTCTGATTGGTGGTATCCTTATCCTTGCCTGGTTTCATGCAAATGCAATTCAGGAGTGGTGGAAGGCCAAACAGTGCAAGCATCTTCGTTGGGGGCTTTGTGCTGGGAGGAATTGTGGTTGGGGCACTTGCTTGTGTATATGCACCTCAGGTACACAAATGATATCTTTCTTTACCTTACCCTTTTTAATATGTTCCTTCTACCTTATGTTTGCTCAGTATCTATCTTAATTGCTGTCTCATGGGTAGAACTGTGGTGAACTTGTGCTAGCATGAATGGAACCTTACTCACCATATATTTGCTTAATGGTTTCAAGTGGCAAATGTCTGTCAATGTTCACCTCATCTTTTAAGATGAAGCTGAACTAATTCTTCATGCAGTAAGCAGTAGAATGGAAAACCTATAACAACTAATTTTTGGCTCGAATCAAAGAATGCTTAACATTGCATCTGCTGTGTGTGGGACGGCATGTGCAAGTGTCTGTGGCTTCTCCAGTTAGGCCTCTGGTATAGTTTAATGCTATACCAGCTCTTATTAAAAATTATGTAACATATGGTACCCCAAGTGGAAATGTACATTTTCAGGATTAAGCAAATTCTTGAAGACATTGACAAACTATTGTCCATGATTATGCTGTTCCTATATTCTTTCTAATGACCAGCATTGTTTCAGATCAGCAAAGCTCTGACTGAGACTGACAAAAAAGAACTGATGAGGAGGTTGCCAAAATTCATCTATGATGAAGAGAAAGCTTTGGAGGTAAGTCTTGATGATTATGGTATTAACATCTCTACTCAAGAACAGGTTACGACAAACACTTTTATCTCTTCATCATGCTACTTTGGTGAACTTCTGCATCATTCATTTTCTTACTTGATGTCTTTTCTCGGCTTTGCTAAAAGTATTATTCTAGTTATCCAGTCCTAATACAGTAGCACACTGCTCCATATGCCAGTGGATCAAGTGGTGAGTTTAGCTTTCAACAAACTTGACCTGTATTTTTTTGGACATATTGTTGCTACTCGTGTGTGTAATCATTGCAGTTCAAAATTTATAGAAGTGCACCTGTTGGCACTCTCATCTTTCTATTAGTGTTATTTGTGTACCATTTTTAGCACACTCTGATTAGTTATTCTTCCTTATTGGATTGATGCAGACTGAAACGGATTGGTCTTCTCTAGAATGAATACATAACAGAATTCAGTAAAGATTTTAGAAAAGGGTAAGGGAACAAATAGATATATGGAGAAACGGGAGAATTGAGGCCATTCACCAAGCTTCTTTGTTGATTGCAGCTCAATCAATCAGCAAAATACCCCTCTATTACAAATATTTTAACCATCCTAAAATCCTAATTTCCTCATTTATTTGGTCTTAGTACAAGAACCTTGTTTTTTCAATATAAATGTTATGATGTATCTGGCCACGTTTCTTGATTGTCAGTCAGTTATTGGTCAACTCTAAAACATCCAATAAAGATAATCAAAAGAATCCCTATAAATAATATTGGAAGATAGAAAAGTTGAACTTAGTTTGTTATACTTCAAACTGAGATCTATTTTGTTTACAGGAACCAGATCTCATATAAGCCATAACTAATGCATCGATGGAAAAACTTAACCAGGATAGTTTGCATGACTTTGTAACTAGTCAAGGCACATCATCTTCACGTGCATGACTTGGCAACTAGACATTGAATACGTGATCAGGAGCCATGTAATGAAATATATGCTTATGCATTCGAGATTGATCTGTTATACACTCACAGGCCTTATAGCTGATGTATTTTGGATTTCACGGTCAAACATTGGTTTATCTCTCACATTTATGAGACTTGGATGGAAGAGGGATTTTATTGCTGATACTTAATGCACAATCTAGTGTCTTCTTTGTTGCTCTTTTAAATGTTAGGTTTCATAACTTACCCAATGGTCTTCTTATGTCAATTTTCTGTTAGCTATGCAAATAAGAAAGCCAGGTTTGTCAGGGGGACAAAAAAACAACAATATTTCTTTTCTTTGTTGATTTTGTTTGATCTGCACTAACAATCCACCACATGGTGATAACAGAAAACTAGGAAGATACTGACCGAGAAGATTGCGCAACTCAACGCTGCAATTGACGATGTTTCTTCTCAACTCCGAGCAGATGATGAGCCTAATGGCGTGGCTGTGGCACAGGATGAGATGGAAGCTGCAACATAAGATCAAATCAGGGGCAACGCCTCTGTCCTGCGTTAAGAGAGAGAGAATTTATCATCTGTTGGAATTTGGGACCGCAGTTCTTTGTTACAAAAGCATTAATAAGCTTATTATGAGATCCAAGCATATATTTCCTGATCATTAGTGTCGGGGATTGCTTTTCTTTTCTCAGATTCCTCGCTTGAAGGGGAGATGGACTTGTTTTAGAGCTTTTGCATTGAACTGAACAGAGATGAAAGATAGTCTCGCATTGACCTGCGTATAGCTCCATGACAGGAAATCCATTTGCAGCTGCTTGCGATGCAAACTGCCTATAGCTCCAAATATCTCACAAGAGCGTGACGTTCCTGAACACATTCCGGGTAAAGGAAATATGTGATGCCTTATTACTTTACCACCGAGACGTTTTATATGGAATCTACCACCGAGAGCAGGCGAATGGTAATGGTGCACAGGGTGCCAAATTGGTACCGATCATCATTTCCAAAAGCGAGAGAGAAAGAACACAAAAAGAGTAGCCATTGATATCGAACAGTTGATGTAGATGGATAATGATCTCCTGCAAAACAGAAGACAATCCTTCACGCCCAACAATATGCGAACTTACTCGAGATATTAGAAAGCAACTTCAAAGTAGTATGCCCATGTTATGTTTTTGCGAAAGTTTCAAATATATCAAAGATTACATCAGATTTTTCTTAGTAAATCTTTGTATCCTAAAATTGTTATTTCTTCATATTAGAATTGATTCCTAGAGCAAAGGATAAAAAGGATTTTCAATAATTGACTGAACTCATCATAGTTCCTACTTCGGAAACAATTTCCTGAAGAATCTTTGGTTGTGGTTTGTTTGTTGTCTATAACTCTCCATCGTACATCTTAGAGGACCTGCAAGAAATACAGCCGAAAATCAATTTAATAACTTCAATATAAGCAATATGCTGAATTTGCAAATCAGGAATGTGCTCAAAGAATGTAGTATGGTAAAAATTGTCTAAAGCAGCATGAAAATATCACCATCGCCAGAGTTCTAAGAAAATGAAGATTCTAAACGCCATCATCTGTAACATGCCACAAGATATTTGGACTTATTCTACTACTAATCAGAAATGTATTTTTAAACAAACCATAGGCACTATGTTTGATCAAGACGCTTATCCATCTAGTTAAATCTATTGAAAAAGAAGTATGTGACAGGATCAATGCCTCAAATAATATGGATCAAGTTCTCGAAAAGAAGTATTCAAAGTGTCTTTAGGATGGATAGTCCTTTGTGTACTAAACCATAGCCCAAATTCGGTGTGGAACTATTCGGGCATATCATATTCTTCTATAAAGCCTAGCTCTTTGTAAATGCCACAAAGAAGATCCATGATGAATCGATTCCCCACAAGCAATCAAGCACTCACAGGTGATAATTTACTAAAGATATAGTAAATGGTTCTTTTTTATGTAATTGCAAAAGATCACCAGGACCAACAACCACGAATATGTTGAGAGATGTCAATGGCACTTATCCCGAAGTACCTGGAGTAGCTGCAGTGCTCGGTAAGATCTTGACAAAGGGCTTTGCTTACTCCCCCAGATTCTGCAGATCCTCTTTTTATCCACTCAGCAAGCTGCATATCACAAATAGATCAATATTGGACATAGCAAAGTATAATGAATGATTTTGCCAGAGTTTAACCATGAATCACTTGTAGGAGAGTGATCTAGGTCAAGCAGTGAATATACATTATATACCCTAGGAGTCCAAGGACTTTGGATATGGTAATATGTTTCATGCCTATGTTTCCAAAATTAGATGTTAGGATGGCACTGATGGAAAGCACAAACTACAATCCACTCATATAAACTATGATTTCATGGGTCAAACCATATTTGCTACAAATTAACAAATAAACCATGGAAGAAGGAATAATGAAAGATAGAAAAAAAAAAAATTGGACGCCAGCGCACCTGATCCTCTGTTTCCTCCAACAACCTACATAGAGAAGGAAATTATGTCATTTTACACAAGGAATCACCATGAAGGTTAACCTTAGCAAGCATAAATTACATAATGAATAGAATCTGACAATTGACTTGTGATGCAAAATGTATGGTAGTGCAAAATCCAGACAGAGATTTAGCGTAATCAATTAGCAAGGCAGGCTACTTGAATAAAATACAAGGATGGGGTTATCATGCTTAGTTATATAATGCAAAGAATACATTACTAAATGATCTCAGAAGACAAGATAATAAGCAAATGGGACTGTAGTGCCGAGTAGGACCATAAAACATAATTTACCTTCCACAGAAGGAGGATAAGTCTTTTGAGTATGCACGTGCTTCTTGCTTATCTGCCCAAAAAACAAGAGAAAAAAAAAATAGAATATCTTTAGAGTAAAACAAATTATTCTTATCATAACAAAAACAATCACAGGAGAATGCAAACAAAAACAAAGGAATTACCATCGATGCCTAGCATCTCTTGGTATTTCACCAATATATAAAACTAAAAAGGATATGAGGTTTTAATTTTAAGAACCCGGACTCCTGTAGGTAGATGGTCTCATGCCAAGTATAAAATTATTACTTCATTTCATTACATATACTATTTTGTAATTATTTATATTGCGATGCGATGCTGATGAAAAAATGCATTGGTACACAATCTATAAAAGTTCCTAGATCACCGATACAAAATGCTGACGTCTTCAGTAAAAGAAATTGGAACTTGCCTTTAGCTTTCAATGGCTATTTTAAAGTGAGGTTATCCATCTTCAGCAACTCAATTGACACAGAAAAATGGCCAATCTCTTACTTTTAGAGAGATCAAATTTTAGTTACTTACCGCCTTCAATGCTGTTCCAATCTCTTACTTTTATCCATGCTTGTTCACCAGAATCCAACTGCAAAGAAGCAACAATGCTCAGCAGCCAGAAACTTGATTTAAATGTTTCCACTCGTACGGCAATCCCAAAGTCTATATCTAGTTTCAAAATTCATAATAAGCCCATTTCAAACCATAACTACTGAGAGACAGAAGTGAAAATTTAGACTTACTGAAGGTGTAAAAAAACAAAAGCCTACCTTCTCCAGAGTATAATCCTGCATTTTTTCACAAAGACCATCAAGAAGTTCAACCACTCTTAACTCGCTCACTCTGTTTAAAAGAATATATTTTAAAAACATTGTTAGCTAGGAACTAAGTATTCAGTTTAGTCTCATGAAACAACAGCCATGCAAGCAATGAGTCCAACATACTTAAATATTCATGCATTAGCCAAACAAGAAGAAAATTACTGCTTAAGGAAAAGCAAATCTGGTCTCAGAATACTGAAACAGACCACAAATTATCTCTTTAAAGTTTTACTCTGAATGATATGCAAAGCAAAAAAAATCAATTATTATGCAAGGAATAGATTATAAATTATTAAGAAAGATAATAATTACATAGAAAGTTAGCAATAAAAATGCAAAAAAGGAGGCTTATTTCATGCTATTACTATCAGTTTATAGACAGAAATACTATATTAAATAAGCTTCTTTAGGAACTAAAAATACTATTAAAGAAGCACACAGGTTGCCATGAAAATCTCAAAGAAGCACATACTTATAGATGCGTGATTATGTAAATTTCAATGGTACATCACACTCAAAAGAGGCAAAACTCAAGCATTCAAGAAAAGTAATGAAAATATTATCTAAGAAAAGAGGAAGAAAAAATGCTTATGGTTTTCCTTGTTGTCACCAAGATTTCAAATTTCGATCATACCAATTGGTACTTTACCAGTCCAACCAAACTCCAGTATCAGAATATACAGCTCAATCTGGTACAATGCCCTTCATATTTTACATCTTATTATTTATTCAGTGATATTGAGTGGTACAGGTTGGCACACCTTTTGGTATACCAATACCGTACAGATTCAGTGGGTCACCATAACCAGTGTTGGACCAAGATTTACGTTCTCTGTTATTGCTTCATGTGGCTCAATTTTATTGAAATGCTTACTTAGGGATCTGCACAAGCAGGTACACATGTAAATTAGTTCTATGGCTTAAGTGACAAGCCTGTGAACAGGAAGGGTACCGTTCTTTCATTATCATGAATCATGATATTTACAAATGCATCTTCCTTCTTTCTAGCAACTTACATTAAGAAGTCTTGTCTCCCACTCAGTACCCTCTTCTTTTGATTATAGTTGAACAATTACTAAAATTAAACTTCAGCTACTCCAACAACTAAGTATATTTCAAGCACAGAGTGTTCATTCTCTCAATTGCACCAGGTTGATAATTGCTAGTGTAATTCTGCTCAAACATTTCATGGAACCTTAAAAACTTAGATTTTGGCTCCATGGATGACTTCAATTACAAGATAAGGGATTGTATTATGAATAGCAACATCTGAAAATACTTGTGGAATAGAAATTAGGTACATAGCATTAACAAACAGAATCTCATGCTCATCAGTAACATGTATGAAAGGACAAATTTAGTTCGATATCTCAATTCTGCTCCTCAATCTCTCTTAATACTACAAATCCTGCAGCATAATTAGATAGATAGGCTCTATAGTGTATGTGCATGCTTAAAAATGATACCTATAATCAATTACTTTTCCTTCACGTTGACCTCTAGAATCCAAACGATGACGCATATCTAGATGGTTTCTAGGTTTCTCCTGTAGAAAATATCAATTAGAAAATTCACACACACTGTAAAATAAGTCTGTGAAAAACTCAGAAAATGTCATGGGCAATTTAACATAACATGGCATTCAAACAGAAAGCACATAAATCTAACGTTCACTTATGGTAGTTTCTTTTACATTCTAGAGAAATTGTACAGTGTTATCTAGCTAAAAAGTTAGAATCATAAGAGAATATACATTTTCTGCCCAACAAGCAAGTGGCTTTTTTGGCTTCATGGAAAACTTTCCCTCTAATTAAACTGCCTAAGGAAGCAATTTAGCACCAGCATTTGAGATGATTATGCTAGGTTTTGATCAAACAATTCTAATGAAATCTTCCATAGAGCTTTCTCAACCTACACTTGCTATAGCCATTGTCATGAGTACGATTATAATAATAATGACTATGACAGTTGTTGATGGAAAAGACTGCAAGCAAAAGGCAACATCAGATGTGTCATGTATATTGTATCATAGCTGCTAACAATGACCAACATGCTTGGTTTTAGCTCAACTGAAAGTAAAAAACTTCAGGGAGGGACAACCTGATAGCAAATTACCTATATAAAATGACTATTTGATGCACAATCATGAGAACAGATGTGAGTAGCCTCCTTATATAAATTGCATATTCATGCAAAATAGTAAGAACAGATGACGTACTCCTAATATCTCAGTTGACAAGAGAAAAGCTGAAGCAAAGATTAATAAGACACTGAACGAAACCTTCCAACTTAACCATGTTATCTCTATCATTATATAACATTTTTACCCACCTCGTCAATTTAATTAGAACTTCCACTTACAAATTAGGGGTACTGGTTGTGGTATTACATGAAAAAAAATCAGATAACTGCCTATTTAAATTTTAATTTCATTCTAACAAGGACAACTGAAAAGCATACAATTGAAAATGTTAAAATCTGAGAAGTACAAGTGCTTCAAATAACTGCATTCTTGAACATGATGGAGTAAGATCGGTGCGCCAAACTTTCATGTTTACACATTCATAAAGTAAATTGGATGAAGAATAAGACTTCTAAAGTTGACTGTAAGACACTTACATTAGAAAGTCCAATCTCTATCTCAGCCTGCAAATCATTTACAGATATATCAGAAATCAGAAAGAGAGAAGTAGCAGGTATTAAGATATTTGGCTATTCATAATTACATGATTCTGTTTACAAAGACAATTAGCAGCCTAAAAAGCATCCAAAATAATAGAAATCATCAATACCAAAAGAGTTTTAAATTAGAAAAGGTAACACCAGGAAGAAAGCAGGCCCTGGGATCATGCTAAGGTTGCTCCTCCATGACCTAGCTGTCAAAGGCTCGAGTCACCATAATAACCTCTCTACCTTTAGGAGTAAGGCTACACACATTGGGCCTTCTTAATCGCTGCATTGGCAGGAGCCTCATCTACTAGGCCATCTTTTCCTAACAGTAACTACAGGGCCAAGGATAAAAGCATATTTCACATAGCATAATTTCAAAATGAGTGCTAGCACTCACAAAGGTGATCAATGAAAAGTAATCAGTATTTGGCAACGATCAACAATTGTTCTGTTGTCTTTTTAGACTAGCATGCACCATGAGTTTTGAGCACTGAATGCTTTAGAACCCATCAAGTTCAGATTTAACCATAGGAGCAACCTTGTTCAAACTGAAAATGTAGGATATTGTATTTCAATATACGATAAGAGTTAATAGGGATTAGGGGTGTCAATCCCTGACCTGAATCCACAAACCCACATAAATACATAGGGATTGGATAAATGAGTTTAGTTATCAAACAAAAAGACAGGGGTATGTTTGTCACACAGACCGGAAATGACTCCAGCTAGCATGGAGATTTTCGTCACAGTTCAGGTAGTATAAGATGGGCAGAGAATATGGAAGAAGAAAACTTGATGAGAGTTCTAGAATCGGCATCATATGCTTCAAAGGTTATCTAGTTTCTTAAAAGTGGGTGAGCTTAACATTGACAAAGCTCAAACTTTCCATCGCATATTCCTAATAGATTGTCTTTCTCCAATCCAAGGACCTATTACTCCAATCGTGGACAACATCCTATTATCATTTCTATCTTCTCCATTACCCCATTGCCATGTAACAGCCTTCCCTCTTTAATTTCTTCTCACATTATATCGTATTTCTTGTAAAGTTTAGTCAGGCTAGCTGAAATGTGATCCAAAATCAGATAGGTTGACTAGTCATAAAGCTTTCCTAACTGGATCAGAATGAGACAGGTTCAAATTAAGAAGATTTTTGTTAACCTGAAGTCAACCCAACTCAACCCCAAATTATCAGTCTAGTAACGATCATAAATAAGTAATGTAAATTATAATAGAACATGATTTCTCAGCAAGGAGAGAAGTCAGCATGAGACGGATAGACTTTCTTCATAATACTGAAAAAGTGGTGGTAATTAAAAACTTTTAAAATCAAATGACCCAAAAAAACCGACGAAATCAGTCTGTGGCCTGACGTAACTACATGATAGCATTAAAGGTAAATGGTTGATATGTCAGTAAATTATCTTATAGCTTTGATTTCCCATTTGCAGCTCATTCAGGTTTGCAGGAAGCTTTCTGAACTTCTAATGCTTGTGTGACCTTAAGCTTTCCACGCTAAAGGAGTGGCATTAGCTACTTTAAGTTTCTTGATTCTGCGAGTACTACTGGGGATAACTAATATCCAGCACTATGGTCAGTCCTCCCTATTCAAGAACAGTGGGTTTACGATTCAGTCAAAATACATTACAAGTCCAACCTCCTCGAAGAGATCATTTATCTGCCCTTTCCACACGCTATATTCCCTTCTTCGGTCCAATCTGAGTAGCGCAATCTCAACAGCTTGGCAATCTATTGGTTAGGTTATTTTGCAATATCGAAACTGTAATCAAACTACGACGCATACATCATCATTCGACTTGCAACTCGGCAGTGATGTACGGAAGGTATAGGATCCAAATGAGCAGCTACAGATTTAGAGACCATCGGACAGGGCAAGGCAAGGACGGAATAAACCATGGAAAGGAAAGGAACGGGAGACGAGTACCGCGACGGCGTTGCAAGCGGCGCATTTGTCGTCGATCGAAGCGACGGGGGCCAAGATCGCCAGAATCGCGGCGAGCCGGATCACGGATCCAAGGATCGCCCCTCCGCTCCTCCTCTTCGTCTCCATGGAGCTCCGCGATCACTTGATGTTCGGAAACGGGCGTGGTGTGATCCAGAGCTGTCTTTTATAGTAGACGGAGGCCCAGATTCAACATCCGACAACGGCCCATCACGGCCCAAAATGGCTGTGCCTTTGGCAATGCACCCTTTTGCTTGTGTGTGTATTATTTTGAGATATTTTTACCAATAATAAAAAAAAAGTAACAGTCTTCGTATCCTTTGGCATACTGATGTATGTTATATTTCTTTTCTAGTTGTAAATATATGTCAATAATTGAAAGATTTTATGCTGCCCACAGAGAGGCAGTTCTGAACATTGGCAGGATTATTTGTCGTCTCGTATATAATTTTGAAGTTATTTTATTGGTTTGAGAGGGAGAGAGAGAGAAACTAAGTAGCAAATCATGTCAGGAATACTTATTGTCTTTATCGCATTTCCTTTGGAGATTGAGATTGGTCTTAAGAACTTGAGTTTTTGGTTCGGTGGTTTTCCTTTAATTTTGTTTTTTTTTGTTTTTTATTGAAAAAGTAATAGTTAATAACTCTCAATAGTTGATTTAGTTCCTTTTTTTTTTTTGTCCTCCTCTATAAATATAAAAGGGTGATTTTTCTATTTTTCTCCTATATGATGCTTATATTCTTGTTTTTCTCAAATAATAATATTATTTTTTTGAAATCTTATAAATGTACTTATCCTTTCTCATCATTATCTGTGACCTACCATGAGGTGATATCGTCATTCCTTTTTTGTTTATTGCCTCCGCCACACCACGATGCTCGATCATTTGTCCTCTTCCGTAACGATTGTCCTCTTCTACCTCACTCTTTTTTTTTTTCCCCCTCTTTTACTTTTTAGAACAATGAGTGTGAAGGTAGACAATATAAATTTTTTTGACATGTAAAATATGATAATAGCATGAAACAACCCGTTTCCATGATGTTAGTTCTATAAATTGGTAAATGAACTATTAGAACTCAACGCTCACTCCTGCTATAAATAATTGGATGATAGGGATGTGGTGCATACTTATCATTTAATTTATAATATAACATTAATAATAAAGTCATAAGTCTCAACTATTTAAGGTTGATTACATAGATCTTTTTGTGATATTAAGAAATCATATGTTCAATTAAATTCAAAGTTCTTAAATTTTTTATCTATAGTTTCTATTAAATTTTTTTAGGTCTTCCTCTATCTCTTCTCGTATCACTAATATTAGTTATTTCACCTCTTTTAACTATTGTATCGTATCTAAAAGTCTTCTCAGCAGATATCTATATTATCTTAAATGATTTTCTTTTAAATTATTCTTTATCAAAGTGATACATAATTATTCATAAATGAAAGTACTTCTTTTCCTATCTTTCTTAGTAACTCCACACACCCATCTTAATATTCTCATATACATAATTTTTTTATATATGATATTTCTCAATTGCCCAACACTCGGATCCATAAAGAATTATTATCTTATAATTATTTTTGTATTTTTTTATTTTAATCATATTCGATAATCACATAAGACTCCTAATGCCTCTTGCCATTTTAACTATCATGTTTTTACTCTATGAATAATATTTTTATTGATATCTCAATCTTATTGAATAATTAAACTAAAATACATAAAATTTTTACTTAAAAGATACTTTTTATTCATCAAATTTAATTATATTATTTTATCTATTTCTAGAACACTATACTCTAAAACCTTTAGTTTCTAATAGTTACTTTTATAACTCAAAATTATAATTAATTTTACTTATGCCCTTATTAACAAGATAATATCATCATCAAATAATATACACCATGAAGGTCTATCATGTAAGTGACTAGTACGTTCATCCATTATCAATGTAAAAATATAAAAAATTAATATAGATCCTTAGTGTAATCATATAAAACTCACTAAACATACTCCCTATAGTTCTAATACTAGTATTCATATATTTAATAATATTAATATAGTGGATCTAAAACCTTCCATAATAAATCTTTAAGAACCCAATTATAGGCTTTCTTGAAGTCAAAAAAAAGTTATATGTAAATCTTTTTTTTTCTCCCTATACTTTTTTCACTAATTATTTTAATAATTGTAATTGATCTTCTGGGCATAAAATCAAATTGATTTCAAATATTTTTATTTGAAGCCTTATCCTATTTTTAATAACTCTTTTCTAAAATATCATAGAATAGCTAATGATTTTAATTCCTCTGTAATTTGAACAATTTTATATGTCATCCTTATTTTTATAAATTGACACTAAAAAGACTCTTTCTCCATTCATCATATATCCTTCCAAATCTCATGATTTTATTAAACAAGCTAGTTAACTAAGCTACTCTTATCGCTTAACTTTTTTTAGACCTTAATAAGGTTATTATCAGAACCTAGAACCTAGACTCTTAACTATTTTTATCTTCTTTAATATGTTTTTTATTTCATTAGCTCTAATTTTATGAGTAAATATATAATTATTAAAATTTTTATTATTATTTATCATTAAATCTAATTGTTATATCAAATATTTATTAAATAATTTATAAAAAAAATAAACTTTTTACCTTTTCGTAATATCATTATCATCAATAAGTATTGTTGATCTTCAGTTTTAATGCATTTAATATTATCTAAATCCTTACATTTTCTTTCTTTGACTTTCGTAATTTGATATATATATATATATATATATATATATATATATATATATATATATATATCTTTTTCATAATATTTAGTACCTAATTTATTATAAAAATTATCATGAGATTTATATCTTACCATACTAACTATTTTTTTAGATTCTTTATATCTTTTTAATTTTTTATTTATATAATTTTATTAATCTTTAAAACATGATTTTTTAGTAAAAATTATTTTTAAATATTCCTCACACCACTACGTATTATCTCCTAAAGTTATACCTCTACATTTAGTTTTACTAAGAATCTTTTTTATTAAGCTCTTAATCTTGTTAGCCATCGTAATTCAAACAATATTGTTCTTATCCTCGTCTAAGTTCCAAGTTATCTCACTTTTATCTTATTATTAAAATTATTTATGTTATAATATTTTAAATTCTATCATCTAGTCTAGTAATATTTTTTACTATCTTTTTCTTTTTTCATTTTCATCAATAAAGTCATCCTTCGTTGATTCATCAAACTTTTACTATGTATAACTTTATAATTCTTACAAATAACTTTATCTACCCTTTTTAGTGAGAAAAAAATCTATTTAATTATAATTATGATCACTCTTATAAGTAATTAAATATTTATATCTCTTCTTAAGGTGAGCATTTATAATTATAAAATCATATAAAATTATAAAATATAAAATTATATTATCATATTCATTTCTATTCTCACAACTAAAGCCCTTATATATATTTTTTATATTCACTATATGTTTTTCTTATATGACCATTCATATCTTATCCAATTATAAGTTTTTTTATTATAAACATTATTTATCATATAGCTTTTTTATTTTTTATTAAATCATCCAATCCAACTTAGGGATATGCACATCGTTTAATTCTCAATAGAGGATCTTAATTCCCGACAATTATTATTATTATTATTATCATTATTATATCGATATACATCTCGGAAGAAACAAAGTTAGAAGAATGGTAGCTTCATGGCTTCATGGATTGAGATAGTATATATTGTGGAGATAATTAAGCCAAATTTTCATCACTTAAAGTCACAATATATTGTCACTAATAAATTTCATCCATGAAAATAAAATCACTAAAAGAATTATTTTCATCAAAGGTCTTACTTTTGGATCCCTAGTTGATGAAATTAAAAGCTTGTAGTGGGAAAATCTCAAGGCACTAATTGATGATTAAAAAACAATTCAAAAAAATAAAAAATGTATTGTGTTAGAGAAAAGTCTTTGTTCTATTAGAGTTTATGTTTTCTTTATGTGAACCTTACCCAACAAATAATTCTAGAAATAAAATAACAACAAAGATGCTATGATAACGCTTCCTCATTTGTATGGTGGTTCCATGAATTCTTATAAACGAACAAGAACACTAAAAATGATACTATGGAACATAGTCAATATATCTTTTTTTTTTTTGGAATAATTCTTTTGATTAGGGAACATCAATAAACAAGTGAGTATCAAACATCATTATATTTGATCATTATGCTATTATTTAATTGGGTGATATGTTAGAATAAATCCAATAGTAACAAATCATAATATCTTAATTATTTCGAATCAGCTACATAAATATTTTTTGGTTGAGTTCTCTATGATATACTATTATTAATTCAACTAAAAAAATATTATTTTAATTAAATTTTAGGAATAAAATTTTATTTCCAACCATGCATCACTACTCTTGTTTTCTCTTCTTCTTTTTTTTCTCTCTAATTTTCCATTAATTATTTATTGATAGAGAAATATCATCACCCACGACGGCGCCATAGTCACAGTAAAATGTGTTGGCGAGATCAACGGCTCGGATCACCGCCGCGTGACAAAAAGCATCCCTGCACGGTGTTCCAGTGGCTGCAGCCGAGCCGCGACAGAACTTTTAGCTATCGTCAACCGTTCGTGGACCCACGGGTACCCTCACCTAAACAAACCATAACGGCTACGAGGGACGTGAGGGGGCATCTCGTGGCCGGCCCCACTCGATTCTTCCGACGTGGCCGATCGTCCTGCCGACCACGCTACCCGTGTCGCGTCCGCTCCGCGGCACCACTTCGCGCCCCGTGACCTCCAACGGTGAGCACCGGCGCAACCCGTGCGCGCCCTGCCTTCTTATGAAGCCTGTGAAAACCACCGCTCCAAGTTACCACAATCCAGGCGGCCATCAGAGCCGTCCATCGCGCGGTCAGCACGCTTTTGAGTTGCAAAAGGTTCCCTCAACGGGGGATCGCGAGTCCGGTTACAAGGAGAATCTTACGGGCGAGGTCATCGAGCGGATCAGGTGTCCTCCTCAGGTCCCCGACGGTACGGCGCGGCCAATCATACGCCGGGTATGTGTCGGAAAGCTCGTGGTGGCCCGTCCTGTCACAGGGCGGTGGATGCCACGACATCGCCCTCTCGCTTCACCGCCCTGCCGACCTAACCCAAGCACCGAGACGAGTCATCGGTGACTCGGGTGAGTCGGGCCGGGGCTTGTCGTTTTCCTCCACGCCTTAACGCCCGTTTGAAATCCCCCACGTACCCGCGGGTTGGCCACTTTTCACGGGTGGAGGCGTCTCTCTCACACTTCCCTTCCTCTTTTCGCAAAGGTAAAGTGCAGTGAGGAGGGGTGGTTTCCAGAGGCGGTTTCCAAGGGCAATCTGCGGATTTACACCGTCGTCCCCTGGTGTTGCCACCAAGATAAAGCAGTTCGGTCTCTTCTTCTTGGCGTTTCCGTTCGACCCTTGTAAAGATCGATCTGTTTCGGTTTCTTTCCGCTTTCTTTACCGAGCTCGCTGCGTACTGTAGTCAAGTGGAGATTGGTCCAAAGTAATGCGTCGTCGTTCGGCTTGCTCTTTTTTTTTTTGGATTATTCTGATTTTGTTCTGTCTTTACTCTTTTGGTTTTAGTGTTGGGATTCGGTTATTGTCGTACTCGTAGAATAGCGTTCTTTGGGGAAGAACGTGATGTGAATTAGTGTGCTTGTTGATTCCCTTTTTGTGGAGTCAGATAGGGTGAAAGAGCGTTGCCTGGGGTGAACGTGCTGTGATTTAGTCTCTGATACTGTAGATCTGCGATTCTGGCACAAACGGGCACAGATCTTTTAGCAGGCCGCTTACTTGTTTGGTTTTGATTTTTCCTGAGGGTTATGGCACAATGCAAATGTCTATGTTTGGTTTAGTTGTGTAATCATATATGTGATAACGTCTCCTCTTCGTTTCCGCAGTTAGTTTATGATCATTCATTTCCTACTGTGATTTATTTTTCATCTCTAGGCTGGGATATGTGGTAGTTTTACCATTGGAATGCTTTCTCTTTCTGTTTCTTTTGTGGTGTTCGTTATGTATTACTTGTTAATTAAATGTTGCAAATGAAGTATCTGTTTTAAGTTATTTTCGTATTTGATAATCATATACATTCTTTTCTGGCAAATGGATCAGACTTAATCAACTTCTTACCATCTGTTGTTCCACATGTATGAGAATTGACAGTTCGACTTAGTTAGATGCCTTTATGGGTTAAGTAATGATGTTTTAGAACCTCGATGCACAATTTCTATTTTAAATTGTTTAATTTATGTTCTGAATAAATCACAAAGCATTTTGTACTGTTAAGTTCTTGCATTATAGAAAATAGATCCTTATAAGTCGCATAGTTTACGCATCCTCAAGTTTTAAAATTTTAGGATTTGGACTTGCCGTCGAAGATTCCAAATTTATAGCTATTGATCTTATCCATTTTATAGTTTATGCAATTAGCATTTCTATGTTGTCCAGACTATAGAAAACAGTTCCCTTCAATGGTTCAATGCACCCATTATGTTCAGCGAATGAAGCATTTTCAAAAGATACGATACAGTATCCCTTAAAATTTGTTGCTGTTTCTGTGAAACCTTTTAATATTATTTCAGATGTATTCCATGTGCTAATTTGGAATCTTCCTTGTACTGTATTTTCTATGATTCTGTAATCATTTATTGGTGTTCATGCCATCAACATCCCCCATATGGTGCTTGTTGCTTCAACTTGAGATATATGCCAATTTGTGTCATGCTGCTGAACTTTAGTTTACTGAATCCTTTTTATTTTCATCTTTTTCCAATATTAGATTCATCCAGTTTTCTGGTTGTTGAAGGCAAAACCAATAGGATAGGCATCATTTATTTCTATGTTGTCCAGACCATGGGAAACTATTCGCTGCATGTTCCTGATGGTTCAATGTACCCATTATGTTCAACGAATGAAGCGTACTTAAATTATAAGATACACTACCCATTGAAATCTGCTCCTGTTTCTGTGAAAAATTTAAATATCATTTCAGATGTACTCAATTTGCTAATTTGGAAACTTCCTTATACTGTTATTTTATAGGATTTTGTAATCATGTACAGGTATGCTGTTAATGTCCTCCATAGGTGCTTATTGCTTTCGCATAATATATGCCAAATATGTGCAATTCCTGCCTTTTTTAGTTTAGCAAATCTTCTTTGATTTTTGTCCCTTTTCAACATTGGAGTCCATCTATTTTATAAATAGATCCAGGTTTCTGGTTGTTGAAGGAAAAACCAATAGGATGGACATCATTCTATGTTGTCCTGACCATAGGAAACCATTCGCTGTATGTTCCTGATGGTTCAATGTACCTATTATGTTCAACGAATGAAGCATATTTATAGTATAAGACACAATACCCCTTGAAATCTGCTCTTGTTTCTGCAAAACGTTTAAATATCAATTCAGATGTACTCAATGTTCTAATTTGGAATCTTCCTTTGGAATCTTTGTTTCAAAGTTGCTTGTCTCGGTCAGTTAGGGCCTTCCCATTTATGATTTTTAGTTTGAATATAGATTTTTCTACTATTCGTTCCATTTGATCTTTTTCATTCATCATTGTTAAGCCCAAAGTTCATAGATGACATCCTTATGCAGCTGATGACATGGTGAGAAAACACAGAACCGAAGGTTCTGCTGGTGAGAGCTCAGAATCTCACGAGACAGGTGGCAACAGTGCACGAGCAGAACCCCAGTGGCCATCAGATAGGGGTCCTGCTCCACAGCAGCAGGGAGGTGCTGCAGGAAGGGGTTGGGCTCCATCCAGTCCTCAACAAACCCAGCAAGGTGGTCGTGGTGGCAGGAGATATTACCAAAGTCGAGGTGGCCGACCACAACCTCATGATGCTCAGCAGCCAGGTGCACCATCTCAGTATCAGGGCCGGGGTAGTTCTCAGCCCAGAGGTGGAATGCCGCCTCAGCAACAGTATGGTGGACGCCGGGGTGGCCGTGGTGTTTCTGGAGGACGTGGGTCTGGCCCCTCAGCTGCAGGTCTATCAAGGCCGCCAGCTCCCGAGCTGCACCAAGCAACACAATCTCCTTATCAAGCTACCCAAGCAGCTCCATTGAAGCCCAGTTCATCACGACAGCCAGAGTTTTCTGCTACTGATGTTGCAGAACAATTTCAACAGCTTTCTGTTCACGGGGAAGCTTCCAGTCAAGCAATCCAGCCTATGCCAGCATCTTCAAGCAAGTCAATGAGATTTCCAGTGCGCCCTGGTAAAGGTACCTTTGGCATCAAATGTGTGGTGAAGGCAAATCACTTTGTTGCTGAACTACCTGACAAAGACCTTCACCAGTATGATGTGAGTTTTCCCTGTTCCGTCTCGAATAATGGTTTAATATGTATGTGCCTCTTTCTCATGCCTTAATATTATCCTGTGATGGTTAATTACTTCATTAGGTATCAATTATGCCTGAAGCTACATCACGTGGTGTCAATCGTGCTTTGATGGAACATCTAGTCAAATTATATAGGGAAGCTTATCTGGGAGGACGTCTTCCAGTGTATGATGGCAGGAAGAGTCTTTATACAGCTGGCCCATTGCCATTCACATCTAGAGAGTTTCATATCAGTCTAGACAATGAGGATGATGGGTCGGGCATGGAAAGGTCTTCTATTTGATCCATTGATATGCCTGTTTTTTATTTAATTTTGGTGGTGGTACGATCCATTAATATATATTTTCATCTTGCAGGCGACATAGGACGTTTCGGGTTGTTATCAAGTTAGCAGCTCGTGTCAACCTACACCGTCTTGAGATGTTTCTAGCCGGGAGGCAGGCTGATGCTCCCCAAGAAGCATTGCAAGTTCTCGATATTGTGCTTGGTGAACTTCCTACTGCAAGGTAATAAATAGTGCCTCTATACCATGGTAATTGATTCAATATTTTTATTATCAAAGATTTGAGGTGATTTATTCTTTATGGTCTGCAGATATGTGCCAGTTGGTCGGTCCTTTTATTCACCTGATATAGGGACAAGGAAACAACTTGGCGAGGGACTAGAAAGTTGGCCAGGTTTCTATCAGAGCATTCGTCCAACACAGATGGGCCTCTCTCTAAATATCGGTACTGATAACCCATTTCTCTGATTCTCAATTTACCCATAGGTACTTTTGAACCTGTGCTGTTATTGGAGAAGGCAGGCAAATGATGCTGGAAAAATATATTCAAAAAATCAAGTCAAACATGCAACTAAAAGTAATCTGTGGTTTTTATCATCTGGAGAACCCAGAGCATGTGTGGCTATTAGGTGATCATACAATTTACTAAAAGTATATTTTCTAGATTTTGTGGTGAAGCAGATTTACTTGTTGCAAGTCTGTGACAGAAAAGAATTCTGCAACTATGTTGCTTTATGTGTTTTTATTAAGTTGTCTTTATATTATTCATAGGTGGCCACGAAAAGAGACCTGATTTTCTGTTGCAGTATTTAATATCCTGATTTGTGTTTGTAGAGGTCAGAGAATAATTTACACCTCACAATTCATTCTGAAGATAGAAGATGGATGTAGAAAATATGATTTACCAGATGAAAATTAGCTTTTTATGCCTTGGTAGACTAATTACAAGTTTGACATTATAGATTCCCCACTTTTTAGAATTCAGTTGGTTTATGCTGAGCTTTTTACTTAATTTCTTGTACTGCTAGAGGGCCAATAATTTTATATATGGTACTAACGGATGAGTATGTAGCGCATTTGATGTGCTCTAGAGCATTACTTCATTTTCTGAGATAGAAAGGCTTGTGCATATCCTTGTCTCATAAACTGGTGCATTAAAAAAATGTACAACATTTGGCTGGTTTAAACATTCTTGATGTGGTCTTAATTTTAACACATGCATGTTAGAGTTTCTATTTTGATGTGCAGATGTTGCTTCGTAGTATGGTCCTGTAAATTTACTTTCTGGTGCAGATATTTCCTCCACAGCTTTCATTGAGCCACTACCAGTCATTGACTTTGTCGCTCAGCTTCTTAATAGGGATGTTCAATCAAGACCACTTTCTGATGCTGACCGTGTGAAGGTTTGGTTTCAATGATTTTTTATTTTCTCGAGTACCTCTCTTTTTCCTGGGTAGTGGAGAGAACTCATAATGGAGAACCTTTTTTTCTTATATTTGCAAACATACTTGGTAGTTTGTGATAAAAAACAGTTTTTTGGAAGGTGGTCTTTTCTTTTGATCCTTTTAGCGGAGGCAAAGTTGTCTTGGTTTACTTCATGTGTATCTTAAGAAAAAACTCTTTCACTTTCTGTGTTACCTATATTTGTGACTTCCACACACCTCAATTTATCCTGTTTCATTGATTATTTGTAGCTATGCACTTTCTCAGTCAGAGTCAGCCAGCATTTTATTTTTAAAATAATGAAAATGTTGTTCAAGTTTATGGCAGCTCTATTATATCACTTTTTAATTATTTATGCTACTTCAGATAAAAAAGGCTTTAAGAGGTGTGAAGGTTGAGGTCACTCATCGTGGCACTATGCGCAGAAAATATCGCATATCTGGTTTAACATCACAGGCAACCAGGGAGCTCACGTGAGGAACTACTTTCGTGTTTATTGATTTAGTTCATTTTATCCTCTTTATTATGCAAAAGACACTGTTAAATTATCATGAAAACACTGTTTATATATTGATTTCTGCGATGATTCTTATACATTTCAAATTTTGTCCTGGAATTTTTGGAATGGCAGTTTCCATGTTGATGAAAGAGGTACAATGAAGTCTGTCGTGCGGTATTTCCAAGAGACTTATGGTTTTGCCATCCAACACTTGAGTTTGCCTTGCTTGCAAGTTGGAAATCAACAGAGGCCAAATTATTTACCCATGGAAGTGAGCTATTGTTATTATAATATGCTTTTTGTCTTGTATGATGCATTTCATCTATATATTTATATATATTCATTTGATCTATATTTTAAGTTTAGTGTTGTGCTTATAAAGTTTTAGACCTTCAAAAATGCATGTTCAATTTTTATAATTGTTTGTAGGTATGCAAGATTGTGGAGGGGCAGAGATATTCTAAGAGGTTGAATGAGAAGCAAATCACTGCTCTTCTAAAGGTGACATGCCAACTTCCTCGAGATCGGGAGCTTGACATCATACAGGTTATTTATTTTCACCTCAATGATTATGCTTTTCATTATCTTTTCTTGTCTTTCAGAATCTTTAGTTATAGAACCACAGTTCAAAACTAAGTTCATCATCATTGTCAACTGCACCACTTGGAACCCTCACAACTCAAGGTCTTTATGCAATATGCCAAGAATGTTTAGGTTACTTCAAGTCTCTGTACATTTTTCTCAAGTTGCAAAGGCTGAATTTTAGCTCTTGATGTTGGAGGACAACTTTTTCTTGCATTCTACTTCTTTATCGTTATTTTCTTTCTTCCGTCAGAACCCCTGACCTACTGTACTTTCAGTTTTCATTTTCATACTACGTTTGGATGGTGTGGTTCGCATGGCATAGAGCTGTGAATGGGCTGGGATAATTCCATTATGTGGGGTCACATGTGGAATGGGAGGGTAGGATAGTAATAATAATGGTACTTATGACTTGATTTTCCAACAAGATCTGTTGCTGCTCAGCAAAACCTTGCTGCTAAGAATTGGGCCTGGGTTTGGCAGGCTGATGGAGCCAGGCAGTTTGCAAATTGTTTATAGTTGGTTGAATTGAGTTGCATTTAAGCCAAAGGTAGTGTTTGGTTCAGGTACAGGACACTGTTAGATAACCCTTCGGAAAAATAGGAGAGGTGATAGTGAACTCTCAATTGCATGTTCGCAAAGTGAGCCCATTAAAGGGTGAGAGATACTGTGAGTGGGGTTGGGCTATCCTCATTTTCTGTGGCTTTTGTTTCTTATAATCAATATCAGAGCACCACCAAATTAATGCATAAATTCTCAGTGTTTTCCTTTTTCATCCCTGTATTTGGGTTACTGAAACAAATGGTAAGGTGACATATGTTTGACCTGAGCTTGTTTTGACTTGCTTCCAGCTCAGATTCCTAGCACAGACACGACAAGTGAAGATTTGGGTTAAATGAGATTAAATCAGACCCTATGGGTTTTGATGAAGATTACCAGTCATACATGATGATATTCTTTCATTTATTTTCATTTAGTTATTCATATTGCGTTACTTGTTCATGAGTCACCATTGAACTCTACTCTATGTTTAGAAACCTGTATAGATACAGAATGAAACTGCTATGTATGTCTAAAAGGAATTTAGAACATTCATAATGATTATTGTATTTCACTCGTCATTCTTTTACAGACAGTTCATCACAATGCATACCATGAAGATCCTTATGCTAGAGAATTCGGGATCAGGATCAGTGAGAGACTTGCATCAGTTGAGGCTCGTGTTCTGCCGGCTCCTTGGGTAAATGGGAACACAATTTAATTTCATGTTATTAGCATCTACATTGAGATTACTGAGGGGTGCAAGACATGTCTCTATCACAAACAACTATCACAGCTTGCTGTTTGTGGATTAGGCTAAATTTGAGAGTGACTGATTGCATCATTTTGATTGTGCAGCTTAAGTACCACGACACCGGCAGAGAGAAGGATTGCTTGCCAAGAGTTGGCCAGTGGAACATGATGAATAAGGTATTGCATTAGACTGCTCTCTTAGTCTCTTTTGGTCATTAAGCCTGCAGCTCCTCTGTGTTGATTCTGCTATTAGTATTATATGCTTGCATCCATTGATCATACTAAAATACACTTCTAGCATCGTTGACGAATATATTTTTTCTTTTTTACGTATGTGTGTCCATGCATTGAAAAATTTAGAATATATTATCTGCTAGAGGCTGAAAGTGCGAGCACCATTGCTCATATGTTAGCCATTGGATACTTCTGTGTTAATGTCTATTCAATGAAGAGAATCTGAAAATGTAAGGATTCTTTGAGATTCCTTTTTTAGATGTTACTCAATCATTTCTGTTTATTCACTACTATAGTCATCTGGTATCATTTAGCCTTCTGCATGTTATTTGTTAGTTGTGGAATGGTTTCTGCATCAAGCTGTGCATTTTTCATACAGTCTTGTTATTTTTCTGATATTATCTACTTGTGTTGCTTACAATTTCGCTTGTTTGGCAAATTGTAGAAACTGGTGAATGGTGGGAGAGTGAACAACTGGACATGTATCAGTTTTGCACGGAATGTTCAAGAAAATGTTGCTCGTGGATTTTGTCGTGAGCTTGCTCAGATGTGCCAGATATCTGGAATGGTATGTTCTTGATCTTTATTTTTTGGTACACATTATAATTTCCATTCATTGCCTTGTATATGATGTAAAACATTTTTGCAGGAGTTTGCTCTAGAACCTGTACTTCCTCCCTTGAGTGCTAGGCCTGATCATGTGGAAAGAGCTTTGAAGGCACTCTATCATGACGCAATGAACATACTCCAACCTCAGGGCAAAGAACTTGATTTGCTCATTGTAATATTGCCCGATAGTAATGGTTCTCTTTATGGTATGCTGTTATGCACCTAGTCTTGATTTCTGCAACATAATGACATTGCTATGCTAGTTAATCAGTCTAAGAGTACCTTCTTTTCAGTTTGATCCCTGCTTCTCACTTTCCCAATGTTCTCTGATGTACAAGTGTTATAATGACAGGTGATTTGAAGCGGATATGTGAGACGGATCTCGGTTTAGTTTCACAGTGTTGTTTGACTAAGCATGTTTTCAAGATAAGTAGGCAGTATCTAGCCAATGTTGCTCTTAAAATAAATGTGAAGGTTGGTAGCTGAGCTTGTGTTATCTGTTCCCTCTTTCCTATCACTGAGCCCGGAAGAATATTTTTATGAATAGGTTGGTGGCAGGAACACGGTTCTTATGGATGCCTTGTCAAGGCGTATACCATTTGTCAGTGACCAACCTACTATTATATTTGGTGCTGATGTCACGCATCCTCATCCTGGAGAGGATTCTAGCCCCTCTATTGCAGCTGTAAGTTCTTTTGCTGTGATGTTTTATCTGGATATTAATTCTTACCTTGGTTCCATTTGCTCTTCAGGTTGTAGCTTCTCAAGATTGGCCTGAGGTGACAAAATATGCAGGATTAGTATGTGCTCAGGCCCATCGACAAGAATTAATTCAAGATCTCTTTAAAGTCTGGCAGGATCCTCAGCGTGGAACTGTCACCGGTGGCATGATCAAGTATGAATAGCTTATTAATCTATAGCCAGCTCTACAGAATTTGTTGGTTTTTCTTTCCCTGCATTTGTTGTTTAGCTAAGAAAATCATCTCATACCTTATGGGCTATGCAGAGAGCTTCTTATTTCCTTTAAGAGAGCTACCGGACAGAAGCCTCAGCGAATTATATTTTACAGGTATGCATTTAAGAAATTTCTTGCCTATTAATATTTTTTGTTATGATACAAACTCACAGATGGTCCTGTCTTTCCAGGGATGGAGTGAGTGAGGGACAATTCTATCAAGTTCTACTTTATGAACTTGATGCAATCAGAAAAGTAGGATATCTGGTCTCCATAGATGTTCTTATTACAGTGCTATCATTTTTAAACTTCTTTTTCGTTGATGTCTCAGGCGTGTGCCTCTCTAGAACGAAATTATCAGCCACCAGTGACTTTTGTGGTCGTTCAAAAACGTCACCACACTAGGCTGTTCGCCAATAATCACAATGATCATCGCTCAGTGGATAAGAGTGGAAACATTTTACCTGGTTAGCCACATTGTGTTGCCAGCAGTTGTTCTGTTTTATTCTTTCTTTCATTATTATGACTTTGTTTGATCTTCAATGTTGATTTTGATATGTTATTTGTTTACCCTTGGAAATTCTAGGGACTGTTGTTGATTCTATGATCTGCCACCCTACCGAATTCGACTTCTACTTGTGCAGCCATGCTGGCATCCAAGTAAATTTCTCCTCATCACAATTTATCTATGTTATATGCATTTATTTCTTTATTTGCAATTTTGGGGACCTATCTGTGGTGGCAAGACCTGACCATATTGAATCGAACATGAAGGGCACAAGCCGTCCTGCACATTACCATGTCTTGTGGGATGAGAACAATTTCACAGCTGATGCCTTGCAAACTCTGACGAACAACCTCTGTTACACGTAAGATTCTATCCCTTTAATCATCCACCTTCAGTGCTGTTATGCACTAACTAGTTATCCATATGAGATTTAACCTTTATTATTACTGTGCAGTTATGCGAGGTGCACGCGCTCTGTATCTATCGGTATGTCTGCCTTGCATTCTCTCTCTCTCTAAATTTCCCCATGGCTGAATCGTTCTACGGTTTTCTGAACAGTGCCACCGGCATATTATGCCCATCTAGCTGCTTTCCGTGCCCGGTTTTACATGGAGCCGGAGACATCTGACAGTGGTTCAATGACAATTGGGGCGACTGCTGGACGTGGTGCATCTGCTAGCGGACTGAGGACTCCAATTAGCGCAGCCGTGAAACCTCTTCCAGCACTGAAGGAGAACATCAAGAGGGTCATGTTTTATTGTTAAGCCTACAAAACCCCCTCTGACTTGTATCGCTTCCAACTTCTGTGGTTCCTTTATGTTGACTTTTCCTTGTTCATCATCGCACACGTTCAACTTGGACTTCGTATCTGCCATAATATAATCGAGAAATCCTTCCTTGATCTCTGTCTTCTCCAGCTTTTCACCGTTTTCAGGTTCTATCTTCTCAACTTTCTATTTTTATTTTGGAATCTCTTTTTTCACATTGTTTTCTTTCCCCAGTGGACTGCTTCGAAGTCGTAGCATAGCCATCAATCTACTTGTCCTTATGTGGCCACTGGGAGTACGTCTGCACAGGGATGCATGTGCTGCAGATGGGCATGCACGTCTTCTACAACATAGGATTCTCCTCCCAATGGACCCCTTGTTGTTCGACACGCTTGCTGTGTTTCCGCACGATGTGCCTCTCACACCGATCGAGTGCGCAACAGTGTTGTGATATCGTGTCTTGTGTAAAGCTATTTCAGTCGTTCGATTGTATAATAAACACGCTCATAAGTTCATGAAACAGTCAGCAGTCAGCATACGGCCAAACAACGGATAGGCTTACAACTAGCAGATGATGATTTGGTCACGCAATTGTTGTAAAGCCATGGCGTGCACTGTTGTTGTTCTCCATGTGAACCGACTGGATAGGATCACGTGTTCTCTTATTACCAGCAAATTCACAGTAAAAGAGGGAGAGAGAAGAAATAATTAATCCTATTATTAATTTAATGAATTTACATCGCTAATTCAGTCAGTATACCTTTGTCTTTAAAATAATTTAAGCTCCAATTGTTCATAAAATATGGATTACAATCTTTCGCATTTAAGATTGGTTTTGATATACAAATCTTATTAATTTGAAGAACTTAAATCTCATATATAAATCCATATATTGGGAAAGACAGAATTCAGCCACAGTCAGTAGCGACTTGCCGAATGAGAGAGAGAGAGAGAGAGAGAGAGAGAGAGAGAGAGAGAGAGCGAAACATGCCCTTCTTTTGCGTGTCCGGAAGGACGATCGACATGACTCGTCAGTCCAATCCTGTTGATCCAAGACGAAGCACGCGACGTCCCGCCTTCCCACGCCCGGCTAAATGTAGCAAACAGTTCCAATGCCCACGGAGCAGCGTGCGGCCACGGCGCCGGGGACGAGCCTTCGCGGTCGTCGCTGACGAGGTGCCGACGACAAACAGGTGGTGGGCGAAAACAGCAGCGTCAGGCTAAAGACCACGAGAAGAGCTAAAACCACCGCCCGCCCCGCAGCGGTACTCAACATGTGGCCTGGAGTTTCCGAAGGCTGCGACGATAAATCTCCTCTTCTTCTATCGGCACAAACATTCTTCTCGTGCAAGATGAAGTCTGCAGTACAAGCTGCATGCACTAGGCAACGGGGTTTGGACTCCTCAGTCGTCACGCCCACATGCACGGAAGCACATGACGAGCTCTTGCACCGCAGCACTCTGCGAGCGCGCGCGAGGGAGAGAGAGACGACGGAAAGGTGTATGATGATATGCTCGATTAAGCAAGAAACACAACGTAATGACCAACTTCTTACTTCTATCTATCAACCCACCCTTTTGTCATCATTTATCGTTCATTCTACTTGTTTACGATGATTCACTTCTCTTCCATTTTCCACCGCCCTTTCCAAAAAGAATCGATTTGATTCTAAACTATTTATGGATAAATAAATTGACCTCAATGAAAAGTCAACCCCTAGAGTTGACCAGTCAACCCTAAGTTTTCGATTTTAGGTGTCTTTTCTATTCTCTTTGATTATGATGCCAACTATTTTTTAAGAATTTTAATAATATATTTAACTAAAAAGCACACAATATATTGATCAAGAAATAGAGAGCAAGGAAGGAATCACCATAATTGGGAACCAAGACAAAGATAATTAAGTCCTACAACACTTGCTAAGCAACAATAACAACAACAGCAGCTTTATCTTTGAATGACCAAGTTGAAGCCACACACCTAATAAGCTTCTCTTCTTCCTCGGCCGCCTACGGGTTGCTCCTCCTTGAAAGCAGACTCCCATCACCGTAAGGTAGACGACAAGAACCTGACTTCGTTTCTGAGTCCACAGTGGCCATGGGGATGCCGAGCTGCCGTTCTGGCTGCGCCATTCCTCCCCCCTGCAGGCTTCTCATCATGCTGCCGACCCCAAGGAAGTCTCTGGTTAGCCTGTCGGATCCTCCCATGGCACCCGACGATGGATTGCGGTGCAGCTTGTCCTCGTCCATGCCGCACAAGCCCGGATTGAATCCACCCAAAGCAGCAGTCTCCGTGTCATTCCCACCGCCAAATATGCCGCTGCTTCCGTTCGCCAGCGAGTGCATAAGGTTTTGGAGGTGGTTCTCGTTCTCCACTTGTGTTCTTGAGCTCTCTCCGAGGCCGCTGCTCTTGGAATCGTCTCTAAGGCTTGCGTGCTTCGAACCCCCGGCGGCGGAGTACGTGATTCCGAAGCACCCGCGGCTGGACGTTGCGCCCATTTGCGCGGCCTTCTGAAGCAACGCAGTGGCGGACATCTGCGGAGCTGCGGATTCGCTGTGTAATGAGGAGGTGAGCAGGGACGACATGTTCATGTCGATGTTGTTGCTCATGAGATTCCCAGCGAACAGCGTCGCTGCTTGCTCGTCGGTGTTCATGCAACTGCGGCTGTTGGAGAAGAAGCCCAGGTTGAAGAGGTTCCCAGCTGCGGCGGCAGCGGATGATGGTGAGCAGGAGGCGTTGGTGTTGGTCGGCATGTTCTGGAGAAACGGGGAGCCTCCATTGAGCTCCTGGCTCGAGCCGCCGCCGGGATAAAAGGGCGTGGGTTGAGGCGGAGGTGGTGGACGGAAGGCCGAAGCGGTCAAGTGGTCGAACTGCGTTGCACCGCCGCCGCCGCCGCCGAGGCGGAGGAGGTCAACAGCTGAGGTCTGCAACGAGCAGAGCTGCGAATTCACCTGAGGAAGCCCGGAGCTGATGCCGCTGTTCCCGTACAAGTCGATGCCGCTCGGAACCCGTGCGCTTTCTTGTGCCAACGCGTCGCAGAAGGCTCTGTGGGTGATGAAGCTGTCACGCCTGCATCAATCGCCGGATGAAGAAGCAATCAGTGCCAATGCAAGAAGAATAGCTTAATTCGGAATCGTCCTGCATCAATGCAATGCCCGATGCATCAATTACATCGATCAATCGACGCAATGATGCGTCATAATTGCTCATAGCAATCATCTCGTAGAAAATGTGAGTCATCTCATGGCGACCAATTTCCAGAGCAATGTGATCAGCTCAATCGGTATCCACCCCCACCTGTGGTGCTCACTCATTTTAGAACAAGCTCAGTGACTGGTACACACACCTCAAGCTTTGGGAGAAGAAGAACGATGTGTGGTCAAATCCAAATGACAAATTTTACGAGACGGTCAGAACCTGCAGCACCGAATATCTCCAAATCACAACCCAACAAAGCAACCTGTCAAGCTTTGCCTCCATGTCACCACGTGAATGGGAGAGAAAGAGAGTGTCATGAGCTTGGCGTTCGTCTCGAGGACGGAAAGATGAGTGCCTTTTCTGGAATCCCGACGACCATGGCAGTTTGGTTCCATTGTGACCATTCACGAGGGAGCAGTTCTCCTCCCTGATCCACAGATCTTTGTTCTGCAAACCCTAACCCTAAACCTACTAGCTCAAGAAACCCTGATTGCCATGGCGCATGCGAGGGTGTGTGCGTGTGAGTGAGTGCAGGTGCGAGATGAGTGAGACCTGCGGCGACACGACGGCGATGAGGATGATGGGGTGGACGGTGAATTGACTGGATGGATGGATGGATGGAAGGAAGGATGCATGCATGTAGAACCTGGAGAAGAGGGTGCCGCAGTCGCAGCGGTATTCGCGGGTGCCGCAGGTTTTGGAGTGCGCCTTCCAGTCCGACTGCACGGCGTAGCGCTTGGAGCACTTGTCGCACTTCCACTTCTTCTCGCCGTGCTTGCGGCAGTAGTGCTTCTTGATGCCGGTGAGGTCGCCGAGGGCGCGCGAGGGGTCGTGGTGCACGCACGTCGGCTCCGGGCAGAGGTAAACCCGGCGGCGCGCCTCCTTGGGGTTCTTCTGCTTCAGCTTCCACGGCAGGTTGTGGCCGCGCCGGTGCAGCTGCAGGTTCTGCTCCCGCTGGAACCCCTTGTTGCAAACCTCGCACACGAACCGGTTCGTGGCCAGCAGCGTTCTCGGCGACAAAGCTATGACCTCCGCGTCCGGGTCTGCAGTTTCGATCGACTCAGTGAGTCAGGAATCAATCGAAAAGGCGAAGCAAGTGAAGGGATATTAGGCTACATGGATTCCCAGGGAGCTTCCTCTTCTTCTTTGGCGGGGGAGCCGCAGGTTGGGCGGGCAAAGGCTGCTGCTTCGGCTGCGGCGGTTGCTTGCCGTACTCATCCTCCTCCTCTCTAACTCCAAAGAGAGGTACCGACGACGAGGCCGCTGCCATCTTCTCGACCGAAGCAGCAAAACAACAGTGACCTTTTCGGACTCTGATGACAGTCGTGTTGTTGGTGTCTTCTCCCTCGGCAGTCACACACCACTGTTCGTATTTGGTGTCTGTCAAGGATCACTGACCAGTCCAGATTAGAGCCACAAAACAACCCCTCGCTAGCCAACACAGAATCATGTGCTCTCCTTATTGTTACGCTAAATTAGATCTAAGAGGCAGGAGGAGAAAACAGGAAGAGCCCAAATCTAAGTACACAGGTTGTGGATCTACAACACCCAAGAGACAGTCTTAACCAAAAGCCTCCAAATTCCACCCCCTGACTCTCTTACTGTCTCTGCTAGAGAACAAAGCGGTCTTGGAATCCAAACAAACAGTTGCACTCAAATGACGAGTATAAAAGGGGATGAGAGGAGTAAAGATGGAACAAAACAAGGAGGCATGGGAGGGCGAGACAGAGAGAGAGAGAGAGAGAGAGAACTCGGAAGAAGAAGAAGAAAGAAAAAAACCTCCGCCCTTCCCTTTCTCCTCGTCTATCTTCTTCTTCTACTCCTCCTTGGGTGGAGAGAGAGAGAGAGAGAGAGAGAGAGAGAGAGGAGTTCCTTGTCACACTTTTCCTTCTCGTCTTCACCGCGAAGGATTGGCCGTTTCTTCGTTCCCCATCTCTTCTTGCTTGCGCCTTTACACCACAAACAAATGAAGAATAATCTACCGGCGTTTACATGAATGAATTGGATGAGGGAGAGAGAGAGTGGTGCAGTTGACGCAGCAACGGTGTCGCCATGCGGCGAGGAGCGGGCCCCGCGGGACTGTAGAGCTTACACCCTCCCATCTCCTTTGCTGGGTTGGTGTCCCCTTCACGTCTACGCAGAGGACAAAAGCCAGCCTCTCCATCCCTCCCCATTCTTACACCATATTGGTAACTTGAGCTCCTTCCTACTTCGAACGACTGTTGTGCGTCACCAATTATATATACAAGTATTTATGCGCAATATTAAGTAGAAACACTTATTTCCTTCTAAATTAGTATATATTCTTTTACAACGATAAATAATAAAGACCAGACATGATCCTAATATTTTGTTGTCTAACATCCAATTTTCGAACCACCCTCAACCACAAATGAATTAATTATCGGATGAAATTAGTATTTTATATGTTATTTTTTTTAAAAGTATATATAGTTTTTATTCAAAGATGCATAGTGGTGGGAGGGGAATCTATGACAAAAATATAATAAAGTTCTGTCGGGAAATTTGATTTCTATGACTCCTCTCTCT
Source organism: Musa acuminata AAA Group (assembly GCF_036884655.1). NCBI lineage: Eukaryota > Viridiplantae > Streptophyta > Magnoliopsida > Zingiberales > Musaceae > Musa > Musa acuminata. The sequence continues at coordinate 5,767,804 of NC_088338.1, read as the reverse complement.
CTCTCTCTCTCACACACACACATACACACACAGAGACTTAGCAAAAGATTTTGTCTAAACTTTCATAATTATGAGTGCATACGCATCCACGAATCATGTCAACCGAAATTGGATTCAGAAACTTCTATATAAAAATATTTGTGGTGTATGTATAAAATAAAGGAATTCATAACACAAGTTAGGGAGTAGGGATCAGATTATGGGATAAGAAGAACTTTGATTGCATGTCAGTCAAGCCAAAGAGTCGATTATCAATCTTGGTCTTTTGTTTTTTTGGGATTCATTAGTCCTTTGACCAATTTATTTCTACACTACAATTAACTCCACTCTTTTGGTCTCTCTTCATGTAATGTAGGAATCCAAAAGAATGTGATGGATGAATAAGATCAAGTTAGGGGAGCAAGTAGACCTTTCTTCCCCCTAGTTTTTCTCTCTTGGTCACCTGCTCTTATTCCATGGCATGGTTAAGCATATGAGGTTTAGAATTTGATCTTGGTTATGAAGATAATTACTGCATGGCACTAATTATGGTGGGTGGAGTCAGTAGGTATCAACTCAAAACCTTTTGTTCTTGTCCACAAGAGCTTGTTCTTTGCCCACTTGGATCTCTCTTCCTTCTTCCTACTACACTGACAACTAGTTTAAAGGTAAGAACCTGAGGGGGTGAGAGAGAAAACCTTCTTTTACTTTATTTACTACATGAAGAATTGACTCTTTGTAAAGCAAAGTGATGATGCATTCATTATCAAGGAAGAGGGAGCTTAGATCTCTCATCTCAGTGTCAATGTTTGTTGGATCTAAGAACACATTACCAAAGGCATGCTGACTCCTTTCTCTGAGCAGGTTATTGTTGGAGCTATATGACAATGCATTTAATTTCAGACAGCTTGTCTTGTCCTGGTGGAGCTTGTTCCATGATTGTCCTACATTATCCAAGTCAAATTGTCAGTGACATATGAACTCAGTGAAAAGTTAGAGTTACCAACTTCTCTCCTAGTGTTTCACATATGATACATATTTTAAGCTATTTATTGAGAGTATATCTTGTTCATCATTGATCATCTAGCAGCACTAGTGATGATACATTAGGAACATTGGCTGAGGTGATCTATTTGACCAAGTCCATTTATACAATAATAGGAAAAATCAACCCCACTTAAATATAAACATAACATTTGTGTAGATGTTATTATGTACATTATTTAACATAATATTAAAAAAAAGAAAATTGCATATTAATAAAATGATATAAAGGATAATTACATGGTAGTTTAAACAATAAGATCAATAATGCTTGTCAAAGCCCAAATCTAATCCCCTACATCAATCTTAATTCAATGCTAGCTTACCTTTAATGTGGTGTTCCTTTTAGTACCAAAGCAACCTCATAATGCAACTACTACTACTACTACTACTTGATTTTGAAGACACAACAGAACCTCTCAAATAGCAAGTGTGTTCATGCAACTATTCATCAACAGTGTGAAAGATAGTGATAACACAAGGACATATGACACTCACAGGAACCTAATACAATTGTTTAGACAATGACATCCAAACCTGAAATTTTGGAATATAAGATCTCCGACAGTTTGATATGTCCCCAACAACTATGAATTCAATCAAGTAGATGTAAGTTAGGTGGCTTTTTTTAAAGATAAATCATATGTTGAAGCATTTTGCTTGTTTATATTGTAATGGATTAGATATAAGCATTTGTCAAAAATAAAAATAAAAAAATAAAAATTTTCTAAAATTGAGGGTCATTAGTGCTCCTTGTGCTATTTATTTATTGTGTTCTTTCGATCTTAATATTATTGAGAGAGAATATATTGGTAGTTATCTATGTCTTATAATATCTAAGTGACACTCGTTCAGAACAAAAATATATAAATAAAAAAATAATTAATGATTGAGAATATCGAAGAAACTATCAATCAAATCGATAATTAATAAAATAATTCAAAATTTTTAATTTCACAAAAGAGATATCCACAATATTCGATTCAAATAAAATAGTATTGCAGATTTCATATTGAAGAACTCAAGGTGGCAAAATTTGAATGGGAGCGTAGAGAGAGAAAAATAAGAAGAAGAATATTTTGTTTATATCTGAATTGTCATTAGTTTGTTATGTAATATTCCGATTTAGTCTCGCACTAAAAATGAACAAATATTAAGATTGTCTTTTTATTAACTTCAATTTAAATATTTTATGTTAATGGTTCGAGCTCAATAAATTTAATTTATCAATTATCCCATGAAATCAAATCATAACATGAGAACTCATATTTATTTATTTTATTTTTGACAATAGACATGAAAGAGGATTGCAAATATTTTCACAAAAATAACAAGATTTAGTGCTAAAATGAGGTAGGAGAATGATGATGAGAACACTAATGTTGAGGATGAATCCATCAACTTTTTCTCTTTCATTCACTTCTCCATCTTTCTTTGTTTGTTTGTGCTACATCCACCATTCTCTCTCCCTCCCCTCCTTTATTTAAGAAAATAAAGAGAAAAATTACCTGAAACCATTAATTAATATTAATTTTATTATCAATTATTTAAACTTATCAAATTAGTGAGTCATGATTGAATGTAGTACCACACATGGTGAAAAGCTCACTTATCCATATTTTGTCTTAAGCAATTCACTTCAACATTAACTTGATAAAATTGTATTTTGCGCCAATGAAAAAAAAGTAAAAAATGAAAGAGTTCTTATCTAACATTATTCCTTGACACACCATGAAATCAGAGGGCTGGTCATTGGGAATTGGGACTACAAAGCTCCCACCCCATGGTAGGAACAACCCCACATCCTTTTTTTCTCCCCTACCTTTTCACCCACCTAATAGACAAAGAGAGAGAGAGAGAGAGAGAGAGCTTCAAAGTCACCACAGCTTTCCACCTAAAAGGTGAGAGAATTGTCACCACATTCCTCAACAGGGGATGTTCTTGTTTGTCCTCGTGGACTTACACCCTCTCAGGCCTCCACACTTCTTCCTTGTTCTTTACCAAACAGATTGTTGTCTTGGAATAGATTCCATGATTCAGAGCTAAAAGACACTCTGCCAAAAGGCTCTTTGCAGTACATCTCAATTAGCTTCCATGTAAAGAAGAAGATTGGAGTTGATTTGTTGGGGGTACACGAGATAAACCTAAATGACAATCTCATCACTGGATACTATCATATGGCAAATACTGCCTCATTCATTCATCGGAGGAGTGCAGTGGATGTAGCCATGGTTGTCTCACTCAGGAAACATCAAGTGCCTTCTGTTTCCCTGCCTTTCTTCACCCTTGTGTTGCTTTAATCCATTGATCCAAACTTTGTCGAGTCACATCAAGATAAGTATTTTTGAATTCTTAAATTTCTATAATGACATTGATCATATTGTACGTGTGTCCGTATGGATATCCACGAGAAATTTTTTTTCATGATAAATAAATTATATATATTTCATATTATAAGTTACTAGTTAATATGCTACTTAGGACGCACTTTCAAATAAACACACATACAAAGATAATGAGAAGATAATGGATTCATCCTATACTATGTTGAGGGCATTCTCGATAAAAATTCATTCGACGATTATATTAGTAGAAGATTTGAATGATTCTTAAATTTGTGAGAGTCTCAAGAGCACGTCTAGAGGATTTTTATTATGTGCAGAATAACTATTACACTGAGGTAGAGGCTAATATTAGGAATAGTCTCTTAGACTACTATTAGACCATAAGATTGTAAATCACAATGTCAAATATTATAGTTACAAGGTAATGATTTTATAAATGTTGGAGGTTGCCAAATGTCCCTTCGATCGTATATGTTGCCTTATGGTATAGTGTCATCATTAGTGTCGATGTTGAATTATCATCTCTATTAGACAAGGGTCACCATTATTATCAACATTGTCTTCTTGTTAGCATTGAGTTGTTATCATCGTAGGATAATGATCTAGCTAACATATTATTGAATCGATCATGTGCCAAGCCCCATATATCATTTACCCTTTGTTGTATTTTCACACAAAAAAAAGGGGACAAAACACAATGTTTTGGTAGGAAGGTTGCCAATACTGTGATATGCTGTGAGTAACTTATATTATTTAGTGGTTATTTCAAAGCTAACACTAGATGCATTATCATATGATAGTGCTTTGCAACTAGATTCGTTGGTCTTGGTTCGTAAAATTTGGGCACCATGTTTCACGATGGATTCAATCATATTATTGGGAAATAAGCAAAAGCTTCGAAATATGGTGCCAAAAAGTTAACAAGTTCGTTCCTTTTAGATGAGGTTTTTCGTATAAAATTTTCGAGCCACATTATTATCTCCTCTTGAGTTCAGCCCTCCAATTATTATGTTGACTTATTGCTTAATTGGATCATGGGTGTATAGGGATGTCTTTACTTTTTGAGAGAGGTAACGATCGATGTCCCCATTTAATCAACTCCTTGATCTACTACTCCAAATCATAGTAGTCCTCGGGGATATCTATGGTCCCAATAGAATCAATAATAATTTGTCTTGTTTTTCCTCATAGGCTAAGGTCTAATCAAGTAAGATTGTGATTAAGGTTTTTCGCTCTAAGATCCATTGTTTAGGGTCAATTGAGAAGGATTTACATCCTTATATCTTTTCTTCCATTTTTCCTTTTTTATCATTGGAGATTCAATCGTAATGTACGGGTTGACCTTTTGCAATAGCTTCAAGTATTTGACTAATGATTTTTTGATGATCAACTCAAAAAGTAGGATGGATTTGAGGCTGACACCATTCTAGATTTCTCAATAAATCTCTTTGTATAGTTAGATTGAACTTTCTTTTGTTGGATTACCATAAAGGAAGTAATGGACTGCTTAGGAGCTTGCATGTTATGAAGTTGAATTTGAACTTCTTCGCTAATTGATCGAAAAAGATATTTGAGTTCAAAAGTGATCGTATATATCATTCTCAAGCTAAGGTGTACAAAGTGGTTGAGAATGATCGACTTATAAGTTTATCGATGGTTTTTTATAGTATTATTTAAGTCATAAAAGTTATGATATAAGTTCAAATACTCATTAACTGTCTCTATCAAATGGATACAGAATCTATGAGAAATTAATTTTTTTTTATATTCTAAGTAAAAAAAAAATTATATGTTAGGCTCAAACTTGTTAGATTATTTTTTTATTTAATTTATTCGACTCACATTTTCAACTCCATCTCTCTTCCTTTCCATTAGGATCGAGTAATGGAAAAAAATAAAAAAAAAATTTCCATACAACTATTTCCATTATTTTTCTTAAATTTTCCTTTCCTTTCCTTTCCATTTTGTTTTTCTTTCCTTTGTGTTAATGATGTTTACCTCTTTAACGTGCAATTTATGTTTAATCGTTTATGACCCGAAGCGTTTACCAAAGTCTTCTTCCCTCTCATCCACCCTATAAAGCAACGAGATTTCTCTTTTGATTTTTCTCACCAAACGTTATCTTCTCATTAGAAATATTCTTTCACGCTCCTGTTTTTGATCATCTTCTCAACACCATCGCCTAAAACAAACGTGAGTTCGGGTTTTCTTTTCTATATATTTTTTCTTATTTATTTAAAATATATTTTCATTAGATTTCCTACTTAAATCCGAGGCATGATTGATTTATGTTCTAAGCTAAAGAACAAAAACACATTAAAAAAAGGAAAAAAAAAATCAAGAACCTAAGAGTTGAATTTTTATTTGATATATATATATATATATATATATATATATATATATATATATATATATATATATATATATATATATATATACATATATACATATATGAAAAAAGGTCTCGGTATGAAACACTGGTGTGTACCTCATTAGCCGTGGAGTGAGAGATCGAGATCAGATCCTAACGAGGGTTTCAGCGTCTCGATCGTCTATCTCTCTCTCTCACTCTCTCGCGGAATTTACGCATTGCTTTAACCCTAAGATTTGGAGTTCTACCCCAGCCCCAGGCAGATGGAGACGGTACCAACGGCGGCGGAGCAGCAGCAGCTGGTGTTGTCATTCCTCGAGATCGCCGTCGGCCAGACCGCCGCTACCGCGACGCAGTTCCTGCAGGTTCGGTTCCCTGTTGAACACTTGCATTGTCATCCGGCGGATTTCTCGGGTTGTTTCCCGCTCCTGATCCTCCGAAATTGATTTGGTTGCCGTGATAGTCGTTCGATCTGTCCCTTTTGCTTCGCATTAATCTGGATTGGGGTTTTAGGGTCTTTTTTGATAGTAGTCGTCCTTGGTGTGGTGGATAAATTCTCCAGGCAACAAGATGGAGGCTTGATGAAGCTGTTCAACTCTTCTATGTTGGCAATGAGGACGGTGGGGTTGCTTCGTCTTCCTTGCCTCCGCCCATCAATGAACGCCCTAGGTGAGTTGGGAAGGATTCGTCTGGTTTATAGTGCAGCTTTTGGACGGAATTAAACTATCGTTTAATCTCTCTTTTTGCAGTGGACAGGTGAATTTTTTTGGCACCACAAGTTCGGTGCCACGCCCTCCAGAGGATGAAATACGTCCGCCATTGCCTGTCAAAAGAGAGACTCTTTATGGGGACATGCCTTTGTTCAGGTGTGGTTCTTGTCATCTCACATTGTTTCTACAGAATCTAACTAATGCCGTCGTCATCGAACGTTTATTGCTTAGTTCATGAAGCCTTCTTTTAGTTCAATTGTTACCCAAAAATAAAGCCCTGTTTAAATTGCAAAGGTGACAAACCAAGATAGCATCAGAAAACCATGAATTTGGTAATGGAGGCTGCATCTGTTGCAGATCCTCCAGCACAATGACTGCTGCTTGGTTCTTTACCTTCCACAAATCGTGTCCTAAACAAAGGATGACTACTGCCTAAATTATTTTTCTTCCATAAATGATCTCCTAGATAAACGATCCACAGAAGAGTTCAATTTTTTCTCTCAATCACTATTAAAACTAGAATGTTATAGACCTGACAACATGATAGAGCGAGAAATTTTTTTGTCATCAATGCTCCGAGGTAGATGTAGTAGAGATATAAGTAATATTAAAGACAGACTTTAGGATATTTGTCAGTCTTGCAATTAGTTTTCTGAAAATTGTGTACAGAGATAACATTTTGAAAGAACATAGTTATAATGGTACTTATAACCAGCTTAAGGCATGAAAAGAAGACTGATTCTCAACTCAGTGGTATGGAAGGCTGATAATGGGTAAGGCTGACCTGGGCTGCTATAAGTTTCAGTCTTACAGGCAACCATCAAGTACATGTCCTTGTTCAGCTACCTTGATGTCTTGAAGGCTTCTTGGCCTTGGCCTAAATGCACAAGTCCTTAGCTATGCATGTTGCAAATTTTGTTACATTTGCAAACCCTTCTAGTATGTAACTTCTCTATTTGTTTCTCTGTTGTTTCTTTGAATTTTAAAACAATAAAAATTAAGAATTGTGAAATACAGGAAAAGAATTTTGCTTGAATATGGAACTCGTTCAATCCATATCTTTGTTAAGTTGGATAAAATGTTTTGGATTTACTGTGATCTGTACCTGTTTACTCTCTCTCGTCTCCTTTTTAATAGTGGGAATCACCCTGCAATGAAATTTCTAGTTTTGGAAGTTAGTTTGTGTATAATTGAACAGACATGTTTTTTTGAAACCTGTGCATCGCTGTGAATGCTTTTGATTATGAATTTTCAAACTTCTATCTTTGCTTGTATCTCTGAACCTGAAGTTGGCATTTTGGTTCATCTTTTTCCTGCTTTAGCTTTGTTTGGCTTACTTGTTCATCCTATTTCCTGTGAGTTCTTCCCTTGAATTATTATTTTGTCCCCTTTATCTCTATTCAATAGATTGCATCACAAAAGATTAAATGTTCAGAAATTTTCTATTCTCAAATTCGGAGTTGCTATTTCTCTTCATGGTCAGTGTCTACTTGATATATGTTTCCTATTCCTGACTCTAATGATGTTATGATGCACATGACTTTATAGCAGTCTGCCGTCTAATGTCCTTTTACTCTGTTCGACTTCAGGCCAGTGGATGCATTCCGCAATTTTGATGAGGGGTCAAAACGATCTGCTGTGTGGGAATCAGATGAAAGTGCCCCATCAACATCAAATGGTTCCCGTGATAATCTTGCTTCTCTATATAGTCCACCTTTTGCCTTGATGTACCAAGGGCCATTCGAGCAGGTGCGTGAAATGTGATAGAGTTATTGTGCTTTTTCAGTTAACTAATTATATTTCGTTCGGTAAGTGATTCGTGGTTCTAAGAATGAGTCAAACATGGATTAGTTACTTCCTACCGATGTATCTTCGAGAACTAATTTATACATCATATTTTATTAATTTTTTTATGATACCTTCTTGTGGTATAGCTAATTTCATTTTATTTACTGGTGGATCACTTCCTACCACCTAGGGCCTAGGATTTCCTTCATCATATTGATCACTTATGTCGGAAATATATAGATGAATGCACTAGGCATTTGAATTCTTCAATAAGGAGAGGAATATTACAGTTATTATTAATAAGATGTATATGAATGGATAGTAAAATAGTGAGTCCAATATGTTAATATTAATAGATGCCTACATGTTAATTATGTGGCATTAACATGCAGTAATATTACTATTAACAGGACCTGCATTGGTTCCTTGTGAGTTCCCGTGTGTCATCAACAGTCTAGACATTAATACATATCACCTTTGAATGGTGCTAAGTAGCATGGCAATAGTAGGAATAACTGCCTGCTTGAGCATTGCCATCAATACAAATATCCACATGTGCATCATTGTATCATATCATCATAAGTGACCTGTCATTGCATTAAATATTTTATGTTAATATTTCACAATAACTTTTACATCAAGTGATAATAAAAAAAATTGTGATTGATGAGAGAAACCTTAAGTGGCCTAAGGGTGTAGTAAAATATAGATAGTGAAAGTGGAATCGGGCTAAAAGATTGGTGGCTATCCTATAATTAGTCTTATTTTGTTTGCTTTTTCTCATTTCCATTGCATGATGAGGTTGTTTCACCTATTTTTCGGTTGGTATGGTCATATACTATGTTGTTGCAAAAATGGTCATTGTGAAGTTCCTTGATACACGTTGACTTCCATATATCATTCCAGAAACTGTGTCCAGGAAGTAAGACCATGGACACATTGATCAGAATACCAATAGATTACCTCGAGCCAAAAACAAAGAAAAAGAAGCTTAACGAAGTATATCCAATTTCTGTTGTCATAATGTATTAGTTTGGACTCATGAATGATCCTCTATATGAATTGATACCAATATGAAGCTGAAAGTTATGAAATTAACATGTCATGACAATTAATGTGATATCATTAACCTTTTAATTAATAATTAGTATTAGTTCACAAAATGCACTAACATGGAAGTAAAAAACAACTTACTGTATTTTACATGACAGTGTGCTCCTCTCTCTCTCTCTCTCTCTCTCTCTCTCAAAGTTTTAGTAACTATATTCCACATATGTAGTTTGAGAGTTAGCAGAAGGTTATTTTCTATCTTCTAGTTGTTATTGACTCCAATTAGTCTCAATACTGCACCTTTAGACTAAATAAAAAGGTTTGAAATTGGGACCGCCAAGTGCTTTTATTAGTTTGTACGGTATCCTACCAATGCACAAGCACAGTTATTTATTAAATTTTTTTCCCAGATATATCCATCTTCCGAAAGCAAGCACTTTGATTCCTGTACTTATGATACTCTTGTCTGTATCCACGCAACATTACATTCAAAGCGAATGGTGTTATACCAATGGGAAGCTTGTTGAAGTTCACTAAATATCAATAGCCACTTGACATTTAGTTGTAACATACCTAAGCATAGATGGTACCATGGAGGATCTACTTTTGTTTATTTCTATTTAGTACATAGTCAACAACATGTTGCTTAAGATAAGTGACATGCCAAGGAATCAAGGCACATGCTGTTCCTTTAGAAGATTCAGTATCCATAATATTTACCTTTCAGGTGTAACCTTTCTTCAGATACTGAAAAAGCCTCACATTATTTTGAAAGATAAGGAATTGTAAATGATTGAATTATGATGCTTTATCAGAAATTTGTATTTGCTGAAACAGTTCATTAGCCACAACAAAGTGAAAGCATATTCTCTGTGATCTGTTGAGGTGGATTATTAGTCATTTAAACTTGAGAGGCTTCTTTCGACTGAACTTCTCCCTTTGGTCATGTCAAATAAAGAAGAAAAGAGAGAATCAGAACCTAAGAAGAATGAGATGAGCTTCTTTTAAACATCTTGTTTGGGAAATATGAATTGAAGTTTTGAATGCTGATGGGTTTTTCCTGATGTTATTCTTTCCCATGCATCATTGATTGCACTATTTCATTGTCTGTACAGGCAAAGGTTGAGGCTTCTGTTCAGGGCAAGTGGCTGTTGATGAATATCCAGTCCAATGAAGAATTCAGCTCACATATGGTAATTGTTTCTAGACTTGTACTGTTTTCTATGATTTAAGTTCTACAAGATAGTCACTTTCATATGCTCTTCATGTCCAAAGCTTAACCGTGATACATGGTCGAATGAAGCCATGGCACAAACAATCCATAGCAATTTCATATTCTTTCAGGTTAGTCCATTGTACTTGTGTAAGCATATGCTTGCATAGGCATCTCATTTCTGTGTTTTTTTTTTTTTACTAATAAGATTCAGGGCACAGTTATACTCTTTGCTTATTATTTCGATTTTCTACCTGCTTTATGCTTTATGTTGCATTTGTTTTGAGAATCTCAGGTGTTGCATGATACCAGTGAGGGGAAGAAGGTCTGCACCTACTACAACTTGACTACTCTTCCTGCAGTTCTTGTTATTGATCCCATTACTGGACAAAAAATGAGGGGATGGAGTAACATGATACAACCGGAGCGTCTGTTGGAGGTACTGGAGGCCTAAATGATCCATAATTATGTATTCTTTTGAGTTTTGACTTCATCTCTCTATCATCTCCTGATGTATGAATATGCTAGTAAACTTCGCCTTCAAACATATTGGATTCAGAGCTAATAATTTGTCTTCTTTGTTATTTGCAATGGCTTTCCTATCTAGGAGTTGCTTCCATTTCTGGACAAAGGACCAAATGAGCATCATGCTATTCTTCCTCAGAAGCGTCCAAGAGTCACCCATAATTCTGCACTCAATAATATACTAGGTAAGTCAGCCGATGTTTAATCCTTAAAACAAATGACTTTTGGATCTAAAATATCTATTTACTGTCATTTTTTCTCTTGATGCACCTAGATCAAGTACAGATTCTGACACAAAGATTTATGAATGTTTCCTGACATGTCATGTGATGAGATGGAAAATTGCAGCATTTATAAATAATCCATGCAACTAAGATGGGTGTTGATTTTCCATCAAAAAGGGCCAAAGAAAATTTGTGCTTTAGTGTAAATGACTGCATTCTTAAATTCCAGTCCACCAGAACTTGGTAATTTGTGCATTACAAGAATACAAGGCCCAAGCTATGTAAATTTTTGACTTGGGTTCATCAGAATTCACCATGTTTTTTGTTTGTTTTAGACAAAGAAGTTGAGGATGATGAAGCGCTTATGCGTGCAATAGCAGCTTCACTGGAGGATGGTAAAGGTGCTTCTTGGCCACCTGTAATTGATGATGAACCTAAACCGGAGAAAGATTCCGAAACCAGCTTAAATGGAGAGATGATTTATCCTCCTCTTCCCGAAGAACCAAAAAGTAGCAGAGAACTTTGTAAAATTGCGATCCGTCTCCCTGATGGACGTAGAATCCGGAGAAATTTCCTTCCAACTGACTCGACAAAGGTAGTAGATCTAATCAGAAATTCGTGTCCTTGCTTCCACAGCTATCTGTTTACAAGGTTGACATGAATCTTGCCTGTCCCCATGCAGCTTTTATGGTCTCTGTGCTCCTCACAGTTGGCGGATGGACAAAAGCGACCTTTCCACTTTGCCGAAGCCATTCCTGGTACGTTGAAGAGCCTGGAATATGCAAACAACTTAACTTTTGAAGAAGCAGGCTTATCAAATAAGATGATCACCCTAATTTTGGATTGATATAGTGAGATCAGTTGTCCGAGATGAAAGGGTTTTTTTCTTTGCTGTTTTGGCTCTTCTTGCAGCTTAAATAGTCTGTACAGGCGAAATGTTTGAATTGCTTATTGATCGATTAATACAAAAACAACTAGTTTATGTTTCGACCAACTCGGATGGATGCCGTATCGGCACAAACTGTAAATTGCTAATCTATCATTTTGTGCAGCATTAGAGAAGAATCGAAGCCCCAAAAGTGTTAACAATGTCTGCTACTCGTATGTTAGTGAATTGTTCTTATGATTTGGCAAGATGCGTCGGAGGATGAGACGTTGTTAGGTTATCAATTGGGGTGTTTTGACTGCACCACTTCTGGTGGATCCGTTTCAGCCGTCGTTTAGCTCAGCAGCATCTGCATCTTCCACGAAGAGTTGGATTCAAATGAATGAACCCTATCGAACTCATCAGCCTCATCATGCCGTTGGAAGGTCAATCAACTAATTAAAGCTCGCGGATTCATGAGCAAGACATCGTCCACGGATGCGCCAATGCTTGCACGCCACCTGGACCTGCCACCTGGATCCGGACACCGGACGCAGTGCTCGCTGCGTAAAACACTCCGAACACACTTCAATGCTCAGAAGGCCGCTATGACTGCGCCACGTGGGCGTGTCGGCGGCCCCTCCTCCCGCTATTAAAGCGCATTCGGCAACTGCGACGGTGAACCGCCTCTGTTCCGTTCGAGGCCAAACGATTCATCGTCTTAATCGTCCCCGTCCCTCCTCTTCCTCATCCTTACTGGCTTCTCTCTTTACCCAACGATCGAGCAAAGAAACCCTCTTCCTCTCTTCCCCATTCCATGGTCCCGATTCTTGATCGGCTTTGCGGCCCCGATTGCTCAGTCGCCGGTGTTGGATTTTCTTCCCCTCCGACTGCTTAATCAATCGAGAGCTCGTTGTGCCTCCCGGTCCACGTCAAGTGCCTGAGCCCGAGGCTCCTCTGTCGGGGGACTCCCGCCGCCACACCCAAGGCCGATCTTTGCCTGGAGGAGCTTTTTTCCGAGTCCGGCAAGAGATTCCGGCTACGTAGGGTTCGTTCCCTTCCCTCCTTTCTTGTTCTTCTCGCCTTCTAGTGGCTTTTCTTTACATTTGGCGTGAAAGGGTGCTAATCACAGATTAGCTGTAGTTAGTTTAGTATTCCGTTCCGATCTGTACAGAAACATTTAACTGTCGACTCTACTGACGTGTAGAAATTATGTTAAAATAAATAAAAAAATATTTTTATAGTCGCTATCTTTACCATTTAAAGATATTAATTTTATAACTTCAAACTTGATATCCTCCGTTCGTTTTGTTATCCCGCTGGACAACCTATCCAATGTTAGGTTGGATATCTTATTTCTCTTATTTTTCTATGCCCTCGGACAACCTACCCAATAGTCATATCATTAGCTATTCTCATCTTATATATCATCTTATTTCTCATGCTTTGCTATCCTCGTCTTCGACTTTATTATCCTTTCAAACAACCTCCCAAACGATTACTTCGTAATTTTTGCCTTCAGTTTCACTATCCTCCTGGACGACATATCCAATGACAACGAAAGTGGTATAACAACGAAAGTGGTATCCAATTTGGGTGCTACCTTCGACCTTTATGAAACCCAGGGACAAGGGCGACAAATAATAGTGATTATAAAATTATCTTTTTTATTCTTTTTTTAATATTATTTATGTATGTAACAAGATATGAAGTATGTTTTGTTAATAGAGTCCACAACGTGAGAAAAAAATATGATTTAATATTTTACTTTCATTAATATAGAAATACTAATATAATTTTTTAAAATATAAAAATTAAAATACTAAATATCGCTAACTAACCCGATTCAAAGGTACAGTTGAAAAGATATATGCTTGCTATTGATTCCTATATACTTAATAAAAGGTTATGGATTTTGCACGAAAAAATTCATATACATAGCATTATTCTCGTTATATCCTAAGTGCATTTTTAATGGTGCTGAAGTATGATTAATTTGCTGGATTAAAAGATTTATAGAGGAATCAAATTTCTGGTTCTTGAAATAGACAACACAGGAAGATTGTATTCTGACCGAAGTTTAATTGAAATTATACACGATTCATCACGAGGCGCCATTATGATCCATGTGATATAAGATGCTTAAATCAAAGTTGATGAATAGTACCTCCATCTAGTTGACATCCATGAATCGATTTAATATGTGAGAAAACTGTTTGAAGACAGACGTGTGTGAGGTGGAGAAATGCTGGGGTGTATTGGGCACGTTGAAGAAAGAATATAACTCATCCTGCACACCATAACTACACCTTTTAACATAATAATCAGTATGGGCAAGTTGAAATCAGTCTGTTCTATTGCTTGAGAACCAAATCCTCCGTGGGATTATTAAGCAAGTTGACACCCTCCTTTTTTTGTTCTGGCAGGGTTAGTTTGAACTCTTATTCGGAAAAAAATCGAGCTTGGTAGTATGCATTTACACTACACACGCGACAGATCTGCAACCTCCGTTTATAATCACGCGGCTGCTGATTGCTTTTCATTATGGTCATCAAGATTCAGAGCCCGCAATAGCTTCGGCCAAGACTCGGGAATTCCTCCAGGCAAATCGAACTCTAAGAGCTTCCCACGGATGCGGTAAAACTCTTCCACTGGTTGACTCTGCATAAACAAACCATTATTTAGAACAAAGAACATCACAAACAGATAAAAAGATTAAAAAAAAACTTACTAATACAGCATGTCTTATTGTACCGATTGATTTCATCAATTATCCAATTCACATGAAAAGAAGCTATATTTTATGACAAGACTGGTTCCAAGGTATAAAGGATAATAGATCAAATTCTGCATTTGAACTCCTTTGACCTTCCTTAGAATTTTGTTTGTAACTGAAAAAAGGAATAGAACTATTGGCGAAAACTTGATAAATGGATGAGATTAGAAAAGTTTCATGTTAATTGAATAATGCAAGTATCATTAATTGCATCATAACAAGAAAACTACTAATGAAAACATCATTTGATGAAACAAATATCGTCTTGGTTCACATTCTCTACACATGTCAGCTGAGACAGTCACAAAATTGATCTAGATAAAGTCCTCTCTGTTCTGGCGAGTGCCTTCTGACATCATGTATTGTATTTATAGTCTGGTCGAAAACAACAAATAGTATTATACACTATTCTAGACACTATTGGTCAAATTCTCAACAGCTGGAACAGATTGCCGCATTATGGTTAAATTATCTTCCCAAGTGTACCGCTTTGTCTATGACACTATTGCAAATGCTCTTGATACATTCAATTACAAAGAAGTTTTGGAGAGTGGAATAGTGATAAGGATCTTCCTGAACCATAAACATGCTATGATGCATTAATAGAGTTCTGTGAGATCCAAACGAATCAACAAATTTTGGAAATTGAGTTGGCAAATCAAGTACTTTATGCATTACCAATTCATGGTATAAACGGAGTCGTTCCTTCACCACCTCTTCAGTGTCATCCGCTCTGGTAATGAGTTTTGACATGCAATGTTCAGGAGGTAGAAGTGGGGGCATAGCAATACCTGGCCTGCCATTCTCACCCTTGATATCAATGGAGGCAACATTAAAGTTGCCTCCACACTGGCTGCAAATTCTTCTCCCGAGACACTTAGCGAGCAGTACATCTTCTCTGAGCTTTAAGTTGACAACCAGCTCAATTTCTGTAACTCCATCTAGTATTTCCTGCCATATCAGGCAAATTGATGATGAGCAAAAGAATTACAAGATGCAGCATGATATGAATTCAAGCCACTATTGCTCAATGACTAATATAGTTCCCCCAAGCGAAACATACCAGACCTGTTATCTGAAAACCAGAGGTTTATTAGGTAGTGCCAATGTTTTTTTTTTGTTCTTTTTAACTGAGCACAGGTTAGCTAGAAAATTAATCAAGTTCTCTCCAAATTCAGAGATGTCCAATCTGAGAACTATTCGCAGTTGGGTTGAAAATCACTAGGATTATAAAGGAAAGACATACTTTTCAATTAAGAGTTATCTTTTTATCTTTCTCAAACTTAATTTGGTTTTGTATTTACTCCAATTCCTTACACAAAAAATCAAGTACATGGTACCATGGACAATTAAAAGAAAGCAAAAGTGCTGAAATAACTCAGGGAAAGAAGCGCGCGATACCATTTTAACGCAACATCAAAACTGGAGCCAAATGCTAGGCAAGTTATGGTAAAGAGGGCCTCTCTATAAACCTGGAAGGCTAGTCAACTAATGGAAGGATATATGTTAACTGCTGCAGTTTAAGCTCGTGCAAACAAAGAGACACTCAGGATACACCTATGCCTGAGAACACCCTAGAAGAAGAGGAAATAAAGATGCATTCTGAAACATTAAATGGAAAATGTATCTATGAAGTTAAACAAAAGACTGAGCACTGCAACTAAAGTTTCAGAAGAAACAGCATTTCATAAGCAGAATAGGTACCATACTAGTGAAAACAAAACAACACCTTCTAGAACAAAGTGAGATAGTGTGTGGACTATAATATCATTCACTCACTGCTTGTCTTCTTGTTCGTGGGAAACCATCAAGAATAAATCCTGATTCACCCTTAGCCACTCCATCTTCAAGACGCTTGGATAACAGATCGATGATGATCTCATCAGACACTAAGTGTCCTCGATTTACAATTTCTGTGAGCTACAGAGTCAGATTCAGATTGTGTAAGCACAACATTAAATTGATGATGTTTTGTTAGAGAACAGATATCTGTTCACCTAGTGCAACATGAAGCAAGTATAAGAATGTCAATAATTAGGAAAGCCATTACAATGTGCAAAGCAATCATAAATTACCACAAAAGTATCTATATATTCTTTTTACTGTAAACCATATTTTTTGGCTTAATTTGGAGAATATTCTATAACTCAAAAAAAAAAAATCACTTTATTTCTGCAACAAAAAATTGATAATCTGGGATGTTTTACCTCACTAAAGTTTTAGAGTGCAATATGGAAGACAGGGCCATAAATTTAATAAGTCCACAAACAAGTTCAGCTCATTTTACTTCTAATTTCCAAGAAATTATCAACTAACAAGCTTGCAGTAGCTGAAATACTGTGACATATACAGCTTCCATATGCCAAAACTTGGAAATAATTAAAGCTGATAATTTCTTAACCTCTAATAACTTAATATGATTTTGATAGATCACAAGAAATCTACAAAATAGGTTTCTCAACATCCTGCACAAACTATGCATACTTGAGCAGCATTATCATCACCATTATCATTTCCCCCAACAAACGTATTTCCCACATGAATTTGAAGATAATATTTTTTTGATAGTAATTTGTAGATAATATTATTTTAGTTGAAGCAACCATATATTTACTAGGAATCAGGCTGCTTCATGCCTTCTAAAAAGAAATTTTCTCACTTTATAGTTTGTTCATCCTTCATTATGATACATAACAGAATCATTAAACGCATTAGAAAATAATATTATTATTCACACCAAACTTTTGTTCTTCATATCTTCAATTGTCAGCTTTCCAGGTCATCATCCCAACAATATGGGGTTACCGAACCATGTCATCCGATATATGTCTTCGGACACTTGTTTTTCAAGAAATTTAATGACTGAGAATGTATTTTGCATGAGTTTAATCTCTAGACTGTCACACGAGGACAAGTGCTCCATTCTAGGTACAACCTTTAATAGAAATGGAAGAATAATTAGGTCATGCACCAGTATTGAACAAACTATTCCAGAGGAAAAAAAAAATGCAAAACTTTTGGAATGCAGTGTTC
Organism: Musa acuminata AAA Group; assembly: GCF_036884655.1. Taxonomy (NCBI): domain Eukaryota; kingdom Viridiplantae; phylum Streptophyta; class Magnoliopsida; order Zingiberales; family Musaceae; genus Musa; species Musa acuminata. The sequence goes on along the minus strand of NC_088338.1, from coordinate 5,749,881 downwards.
CTCCATAGCTTTCCTCATAAAACAAAACAATCAACCATGACCGAACATACACATATGAATCTGTCATTCATGATGTCCTAGTGACCAGTTACCTCTAGTTTTCCCATCAAAAGAGTTTAATTCAGCATCCTCTATGGAATGCGGTGATCCTCCATAGTATTCCTCATAAAACAAAACAATCAACCATGAACGATGATACACATATGAATCCATCAGTCATGATGTCCTAGTGACCAGTTACCTCTAGTTTTCCCATCAGAAGTGTTTAATTCAGTATCACTATTATAACCAAGGTGATAAGGGACCATTTAGTCAATCAGCCATTGGTACAGCTCGTAGGCTCGCGAGGAATTGTCCGCTTTGGGCGATGGGCGTATATGCACTATTTTGCCCTTTTAGAGCTCGTGAGCTCCAAAATGTGCCTCTGAGGGTAAGGGAGACCCGATGGACTTATGAAAACTTGGTTCTCATACTCCTCAACCAATGTGGGACTAAATGACCTTATCAGTGCTCCCTCCGTAGGAGAGCCAAGAGCTCATAGTCGAGGTGCACGGCTCGGGAGCGAGTTTGCTCGTCCGAGGTGCAGGCCTTTGACCCTTCTTCTAGCAGCAATCTGATAAGGGATTATTTGGTCGATCGACCATTGGTGCAGCCCATTGGCTCGCGAGGAATTGTTTGCTTTGGGCGATAGGCGTACCCACACGGTTTTGCCCTTTCAGAGCTCGTGAGCTCCTACTGATATTGGTTGAGGAGTATAGGAACCAAGGGCATAAGTCCACCGGGTCTCCCTTACCCTCAGAAGCGCCTTTTGGAGCTCACGAGCTTCGAAAGGATAAAACCGTGCGGGTATGCTCATCGCCCAAAGCGGACAATTCTTTGCGAGCCTACGGGCTGCACCAATGGCCGATCGACCAAATGATCCCTTATCAGATTGGCGCTAGAAGGAGGGCCCGAGGCCTGCACCTTGGCCAAACAAACCCGCTCCCGAGCCATGCATCTTGGCTCCCCTATGGAGGGAGCACTGATAAGGCCATTTAGTCTCATATTGGTTGAAGAGTATGGGAACCAAGGGCTCATAAGTTCACTGGGTCTCCCTTACCCTCAGAGGCGCCTTTTGGAGCTCACGAGCTCTAAAAGGACAAAACCATACAAGTACGCCCATCGCTCAAAGCGGATAATTCCTCGCGAGCCTAAGGGCAACACTAATGGTCGGCCGACCAATTGATCCCTTATCACAAGACATCTTCAACACATACAGATTAGTCCAAAAAAAAGCCTCCGAACAGGGTTGGCTTCATGACATGATCTTATCAATTTCTTAGTAACAAGAAACATTAATTTTCACTTTACTCCCCTAAATATTATCCTACCCTCTTGAGTCCAACTTTAATTTTTTTTCACTTATTTAATTTCTTTTATCTAAATTTGTAGTCTAGGTTTCATAAGAGGCTAGAAGGAACAAAGTAGAAATAAGAGGAAATAAGTCGTGCTCTTCTCTGTTTCTCGTTTCTTAAGCCAAATATCATGCTGGAGAAATAGTAATACTCCCCCAAATCGAGCTCTACGAATCAATACCAGAATCCTCTTCTTCCTTTCGATTGACGAAGTAATGACGCCGAAGCCAATTCAACCGCATCCTTCGTCTCATCAATCAAACTCAGATCCACCATGATTTCGGTGATCCGACCAAAGGATCAGCACAAAGATGAAATCATTGGCCAAGAAAGGGTTTCCCAAGGGACCTTACCTGTTTGGATAGAGGACTCGTGGCTGCGAGCTCGTCGCGAACGAGATCGCCAGTGGCGATGTGGGGCACGCCGAGGAGCCGAGAGAGGCGGCTCGCGTAGGTCCCCTTCCCGACGCCCGGGCAGCCCAGGAACACCCACTGCACGTTCCGGCTCCCGGGATCCCTCCTCGGCGCCACCCCCTTTCGGGCCTGGCTCGCCGGGAACGAGAAGCCCGATTCCGCTGCCACAGACGAGATCCACCTCCCCGCCGTGCGCGTATTGACGGCGGCGTTTCCTCTCAGCAGGCCGCGCAGGGCCGTCATCTCGCCAGAGAAGAGAGGAGACCGCTCCGATCCCCCTTCGATTGCAGCGTCTGCGGTGGTTTTGGTACGAAGGCAGAGAAGTTTGGAGGGCGAGGAGGAAAGCACGTTGGAGGCAGAGGCAGAGGCGATCACGGACGAGAACGACGGTAATTGAAGCGAGCACACGAGAGAAAGAAATAGGCCACGTGGGAATTGGGAAATGCCGTAACGTCATGGTTAGATATTTTTTTGTGCGTATATATAATAATAATAACAACAAATTTCTCAAGAAAACACAGAAATTCTCAGAAAACCTAAAGTCTAAAATTTAAAAAAATATATAAAATAAATAAAATAAGAAGAATTAAGTGTATGTAGATATATATTAAAAAGGAAATGGTATCTTGACGCCCACGGAAACGAACGTGACCCAGTTCTGGAGTCAATTATTGGTGTGGTCAATGGGGAATGGATCAACTACGTGGAGATGCTGAGATCATTCATGCCACGAAACGTGGTTCCCGATTGATGGATGCCTTTGTCATTCGCACGATATTTTTTATGGACATCGTTCAGATCCGTGCGAAGAATCACATGACAGGTTTCCTGTGGGGTCCTCTCTGGACACGTACAATATTACCCCTATTAGTCATCATGTGTGTGCCACGTCAGGCTGGTAATGGGTATTGAACCTATTTGCAGTTTGGCTCAACCCAAATCGCCTGCTTCTGAAGTCGCTATTAATTGCAAAGTTGCCACAGAGCTTCTCGAACCTTTCCGGCCTCCTCAGTGCCGCAGCATAACTTAGGGTTAGGGTTTCGCCTCTCCCCCTCATTCCCCGAGCCGCGGCTCCATGGAGAACCACCAACACTACAACAAGCGTAAGCGAGATGAGTCGCCTCCAGTCCCCTCCTCCGCGTCCCAGGACGCCGGCGGCGGCGTCGACCTCGCCCTCCTCGAGGCGGTAGAGAAGTCGGCGCAGAACGGCGGCGTGGAGGTGCTCGACCTACGCACCCTGAAGAAGCTGGTGCTCGCCTTTGAGCGCCGCCTTCGTGACAACCTCGAGGCCCGCATGAAGTATCCGGACCAGCCCGACAAGTTCGCCGACTCCGAGGTCGAGCTCCACGAGGAGATCGAGCGCCTCAAGGTCCTCGCCGGCGCCCCCGAGCTGTACCCGGAGCTCGTCGCCCTCAACACCGTTCCCTCCCTCGTCGACCTACTTGGCCACGACAATGCCGACATCGCCGTCGACGTCGTCTCCCTCCTCATGGACCTCACTGACGAGGACGTTCTTGGCGACGACGATGACAACGAGGAGGCCGTTCGCGTCCTCGTCGACACCCTTCTTGAGAACAACGCTCTGGAGCTACTCGTACAGAACCTCGCCCGCCTCTCCGAGGCCGACCCTGACGAGGCCACCGCCATTTACAATACTCTCTCTACCATCGAGAACCTCATTGAGGTCAAACCAGCGGTCGCCGAGCTCGTCTGCGAGCGGACAAAGCTGCTGCGCTGGCTCATCGGCAGGATCAAGGTGCGTGAGTTTGACGCCAACAAGCAGTACGCCTCGGAGATCATGGCGATTCTGCTGCAGAACAGCCCCACAAACCAGAAGCGGCTTGGCCAGATGAATGGCGTGGACGCTGTGCTGCAGGCGGTGGCTTTGTACAAGTCACGAGATCCAAAGAGCGAGGATGAGGAGGAGATGCTTGAGAACCTGTTTGACTGCCTATGCTGCCTGCTGATGCCAATGGAGAACAAGGAGAGGTTCTTGAAGTCAGAGGGCGTAGAGCTCATGATCATCATCATGAAGCAGAAGAAGTCTGCTTATGGGTCTTCGATCAGGGCGCTCGATTTTGCAATGACGAAGTATCCTCCAGCATGTGAGCGGTTTGTGGATGTGTTGGGTTTGAAGACAGCTTTCGCAGCGTTCATGGGTAAGGCAAGTTACATTCTTCTATTTTCCCTTTGCATCCATATATCTTGTACTTTGATGTTGCGATCACGGCTGTATTTGCTTGCTAAAGCTCTAAGAAATAGCTTTGCCCAGAATTACTTCTTGAGTGATTGCATCTGTATCTCACCACACTTAGTTTGTCTGTGATTCATAAAGGTCAATTTATAGTCGCATTTCTTGTCTAGTGGAACCAAAGCTAAGTTTTTTTCAATCGATGAGAAATGCCATATAATGTTGCCAAGATTGAGAATTTTTCAATTCATTTGCTTTTCTTTTAGTTATGTTGCTCCTACTCAAGGAACTAGAAAATCCAAAGCTACCCATGAGGTGGCCTTCAGAATAAAACAGTTGAGGTCAGCCTATTTTGGTGCATTCAATGGAGTACCTAAGCAGCTCCTTCATTTTATTTGTAGTAAAAACTGAGTAGTCCTATTAGCTAGGAAATAAAATCTGTTTAAAGCTATTAGTCAAGATACAACAAAGTTAGGCCCTTCTACTTTAAAAATCTTAGCATTTTTATATAACATTCCTTCTCTTCTTGAAGTTACCATCATGAAGTTTTAGATCTATCTCGTCTCCTCAATGATCCATTATCTTTTTCTTTCCCAAGCTTTATTTTGGATTGCTTTACGAATCAAATCTTGGTATGAGCAAAGGATGAAACCTAGGATAGATTTCTTAAAGTTAATGTAATTGGTTGATACTGCTTTTGACATAACAGTTCTGTTGCATGTTATCCTTGGTTTTTTCTGAAGGCAGCATTTTGCTTATTAAAATCGCCTTGAGTTTGCAATATGCCTTTGGTTTATTTGTGGAACTATAGTTAACTTGAAGATTTGTAAAACATCCTTTTGTTTGAATTACCCCCCTCTTTCTTTTTCTACTGTGAGATTATACACGCTTTTGTCCTTCCTGCTTTCATCTAATCATGTTGTAATTTCCACTACCATTCAGATTCCAGTAAGCAAGAAAAAGAAGAAAGAGAGCTACCAGGAGGAGTTAGAGGAGCGCCTTATTTCACTCATTGCATCGTTATTTGGTAAGGCAAGTTAAATCCATCATTTTATTGTTTTTCTTTTCTTCTTTTTATGGATGTTTAGTATTTTGGAGTGGGAAAGAAACTGATAACGAAATATATATTGGTAATGTTCTCTTTTCTTATGTGTTCTATGGATATTTTTTCATAAATTGCTACAGTCAGAAGTTAGAATTTTTTTGCTTATAAAACTTATAAAACTACCAAATAAAATATGCTAGACCCTTGGCCTATGATGAATAAGACACTTTCTCTTGAAGTTTAGAAGTTACATTCAAGTTCTGCCCATTTTCAAAACAAAAAAAAACCAATAAGATGACAAGAAAATAACTTCCTATTTTAGGAACTCGAAAAATGGAAATTATGCCAGGTAAGATCTCTCTGAGGAGCAATTGAATTGATTTGTTGTTTGAAACATCATATGATGGATTCTTGTCCAGTATAATGCTCAAAGATGTCTGGTCTGTTTAATGTTTTCGTTCATTGTTGTTGAACATCGTTGTTGTGTATTTCCATTATGTCAAGTTTAATTGTTTCAAGCTCTTGGTACTATCTCAAGTTTAGTCTGACATTCCAAGCTTTTTCATCTTCAAGTCATGTGATCCAGTCCATATCACTAAAGTGAAAGTAGCGTTAGAAGTGTTGGATCCTGATCGTGTGACCTGAAAAAGTTGTCTAGATGGTGTTAATGGTATCATCATCTTGACCTGACCTTATTATTAGACAGGCTCGGTGGGATTGGCTTGTGATCATCAGTTCACCTAATATATATATTTTATGTATATGAATTTTATACTATAAAAAAATTATACTAACTTGACTGGTTCCATGGCCACTACATCTGTAGAAGACTGAAGATCTCCATCTATTTCTGTGTTTGTCACATTTGTGCCCCTTTAAGTTTGAAGATTGGCCCCCCTAATTAGGGTCTACCATTTAACCCATCGAAATTGTCTGCCCAAATTTGACTTTTTTTGTGAATTTTGATGTACAACATCATTTTCTGCTTGCCTTTTTTAAGGCAAACAACAGATTCATTACCTTTTGTGCACATTTCTTCACTGAATTTCATCTTGAACTTTCATCTTCCATTTTTAATCCTAGCTGTACTCACTATTTTCGAAGTCTCTGTTACGGAATAAAACTTTAGGATGGGTTGCAAAATATATGAAATACTTCCTATTCCTTTTCCACAATATTGCTCATGTAGAAATCGGTGGCTTTCTCCATAATATATATCGGTTCCTTTTTCTAATATTTATAGTGTGAATAAAACATTTACTGTACATCATAGGAGTAACATGCATTACAACCTCTGATTCATAAGTATGATTAGTGCTTTTCCTCATCTGATCTTTGCTCCAGATCTCCCAAACTCCACAATGCTGAAGTATTAGCTGCTGGAAACTGTCACCAAGATATTATTTCTCTAGCAGAAATATACCAAATCACTTGTTACTAATTCTTCTCTATATCAAATAACTTGTGTTCTGCTTTTTCTAATGATACAATGCAAGATACTCCTATGCTGGTATTCAGGTATCTTTCGGATATATGTGTCTGTAGTTTTTGCAGTTACATTTGAGCTACTTATGGTAAAATCATGTAAGACATGGTTAGAAAGTGGAGTTGGTTCTCTGCAGGTGGTATTCTGAGAGGTTCAAGAAGGGAACGATTGTTGAGCAAATTTGTAGAAAACGAATGTGAAAAGATAGACCGACTAATGGAACTTTATATGCGGTAAAGTTTGGAATCTTGCATACATCATCTCCATGGAATGCATTTCTGAAGCAGGCGCATTCTTTACTGTTAGTGGTGGATCCTTATCTCTGAAAATTTGCAGGTACTCAGACAGAATAAAAGCCGAGACTGAAAGACTTGATAGACTTCAATTGGATGATTTAGAGGTCCCTATCTTATCAGGCTTTAATGCTTCCAATGCTCATTATAGATGCAATAGCTAACCCTGAATATTTGTAGATTGATGAAGAGGAGCGATATAACCGAAAGCTCGAAGCTGGGCTTTATACTCTTCAAGTAAGCACACGATCATGATTGTTTGTCATTTTCTCTTTTCTGGATTCTTGGTGTCATCTATTCACCATTGTTTCTTCCTGCACTAAAGCGCTTCACTTGCATAATTCCAGTTGATTGCTGTTATACTGGGACATCTCTGGTCTTCTGAGTAAGTTAGATGTGAAAAATCCACTTTTCAGCTTTTTAAAATCTCTGGTTGTTAGTTTTGATATGAGGTTATTGTTGGCTTCAGTCATTCAAGGATGAGAGAAAGGATTGAGCTGCTTCTTAAGCAGAATAAATTGACAAAGAAGGATGTGAGATGCATACTTCAGGTATGCATTGATGCACAAACATTTATCTTACACTTTTCAGAATAAATGGTGTTTAGTGCATCACTCATACATCTAGTGCCTGCTAGCATCTTTTTTAATAGTTTTAGTTATGACCAAGATTTTTAGTTTTGGGAACCGTACCAGTACCATCTGAGCTATACCAATGTACCATATGTAGGTAAAAAATTACTGCCACCACAAGCCTTAAACTTGGTATCCTGTCTCATTTACCTGGTTCATTTATCGGTAAGTTGTTAGAATCTATAACAGTGGAAGTCACGAGTCCAAGCTGCAGCAAATAATCAGTACATTGTTCGATATTTTTTGACAATGCTAAGTGCCTTGAACAATGATTATACAACTGCGATCTAAAGAGTTAATTGCATAATCTTTCTGATCATACGAGTTTATCATCTCATTTAACACATCGGCTGCCACCGAAATAAGAGAGAAACAAAGAGTTATGGTCTGTCGAGGCATAGTCTAATATGCTTGATAAACAATCCTAACTCTTTGGTACAGGAGTATCACGATAACATTGGAGATCTTGATGGACCTGAAGAGAAGGAGCGAGCACAGGCAAAGATTCAAAAGTTCATTTCTGCACTTTGAAATTTGCATTTGCTGTGCAACAAACGATTCAACATCCACAGACAAAGGATTGTTTAGGCAATCAAGCCCGCATATGGAAGTTGCTGATGAAGCCTTTGTAGATCAACCAGTTTCCGAGTGTTTAGTTTCATCTCGTGCTTTTTGTTATCTTGATAAGACGACCATTATACTTCTAACTATCAAGTTACAATTATTTTCTGTTTCTGTTCCTCTTATGTCATTATTTTCTGTTTCATTGGATATATTATGAGCGTATGTAGGCTAGGCATGTGTAGTATGGATGGCCTACACACCAGGCATGTGTATCATACGGATATTATGAAAATTTTCCTTTTTTATCTTTTGATTTGAAGCCTTTAAGAAAAAGCTTAATTTTAGTCGGTGTGCAGAAGATTTAATTTTCACTCATTGTGGGTATGCCGAAGCTTAATTTGTTAACATATTGTCATCCATTAACAATAATATTAGTTTCAATCCAAAATCAATCAAATCTTCAAAAGAATATATCATACATATAACCAACCTGATAACCTATAACGGGATTTATAATTAAGGTTGGTGGAGATTTATAATACCATGGTGTAGCAAAAAATAATAATAATAAATTGTAAGCTTATTTAAAGACAACCAGTTTGATTTAGCACTAGATGAATGTAACTAAAAAAAAAGTACATCATTTCCATTCAAATAAATTGGCAGCAGGGCATACCCCTTTAATCATTTTTTCATAATCTTCTTCATTTCCCCACTTGATGTAATGGCTTTTCTTCTCGAATTAATATCCTTTATATATATATGTATATATATATATATATAATATAATATTATATATATATATATATATATATATATATATATATATATATATATATATATATATATATATATATATATATATATAATTTACAGGACACGCAGGAAGAAAGAGGTCATAATTGAGAACAAATACTCCGAAAAAGGACTTTTCGGGAAATTGATATGAAACTTGTTACTTTGTGTTTGACGACCCTACGTCGAGGGTTTCACTTGCCCGCAGAGAAGTCGATCCACTCCGTCGACGCCCACCTTTCGTTCCCTCGTCTCCGCCTCGTGTGAGCCTCTCTCTCTCTCTCTCTCTCTCTCTGTTTGTGTGTCTCTTGTTGGGGGCCATTGAACCTCCTTCGGGTAGAATCTGTTTCTTTTCTGACCTAGCAATCATCGATTGCGTTTCCGATGTTTATTTGCTCTCCAGGAATCTTTCAAGTTTCTTTGCCGGGCGAACATGTCTGGGGAGGAGGAAGAGAACGCCGCCGAACTAAAGATCGGCGAAGGTGAGCGATTCCTCATATCCACCTTTTCATCTGCTAGTTCCTGTTGGCGATGTTATATCGCGCCTGTGACATCCGTCGATGGTGATATATCTCGCGCGTCCATCCAATTGTGTTGGTTTACCTTCGATATTCTCTATTGTAGATTTTCTGCAAATCTTTGATCGACTAACTTATGGTTGTAGAATGTTTCCCTTGAGTTTTGTAAGCACGGATGAGACTTCCATGACCTGCCATTTGTTGGCTATATGCATGTTCCTCATAATCATGAGCTTTTGAACAGAGAGAAGTCCTTTTTATGGCGTCTTGCTTTTGCTGATCCAATTTCGCCCATATGTATGTCAAGGGTGCTAGAGATTCCAACCCTGATCTTTGTGTTGATAGATTAATTGTAAAGCTTTTAAACATTATCTTCCCCTTTTGATTAGTAACTTACATATCCCTGAGGATACTCACATGCTGCACTTGGAAAAAGAGGTGGATTAACTTATTAGATAAGGCGAAAGGTTTAATGTTGAGACACTAGGAATAATATGTTAATGATTTTTTAAAAAATTCAATCTGTTGTTTGTGATTGTTTGCTTTTAGGAGGAAAATGAGCTGTATGTATTGTGTGTTAGAATTCATCCGAATATATTTTTGCATTGACCTTGTTTAATATCATCATTAAGAATTAGTTATTTTAACTTTCATACGTTTTCTTGCTTGGTAAATTATTTTACTGGTCAATGGATGTTACTGTTATTATTTCTGCAACATTCCAGAATTTTTGAAGGCAAAGTGTTTGATGAACTGTGAAGTTGCACGTATTCTGGACCATAAATATGACCAGCTTCAGCAGACGTCAGATGATCCTACAAACCAGATATCCCAGTGAGTGTTTTTGTTACTTATATTATTATGTCTTTTTCACTTCCCTTTTCCCATGTATGCTTTGGTATTCACTTTTTAATAGTGACATTTTAGTTGCATTTCCATAATTTAGGGTGTTTGAAAAGTCAATGCAGTATGTGAAGCGCTTTAGCCGCTACAAGAACCCTGATGCAGTGAGACAAGTCCGAGAGTATCCTTGAATCTGTACACTCAATAATGGAAAGATCTAGATAGTTTTTTAAGCTAGCATTGGTGAATGAGATGTTAGAATTTGAGCCACTTTACTTGTAAATGTTTGGTTCAATATCTTAATTTATTGCATCTTCTTGTAATTTGTTTATCTTGAAAATCAGTACTGATACCCCTTGACTGAATTATCAGAGTGTTAAGCAGATATAAGTTGGCTGAATTTGAGGTATGGACCTACTTAGTTGTTGGCTGAAGCATGCCAGAATCATCTGGATAACATTTTCATCATTTGTTAATTTTTGCTTGGTATTTGCAGCTTTGTGTGCTCGGAAATCTCTGTCCTGAAACTGTTGAAGAAGCTATTGCAATTGTCCCATCTATCAAGGTAAGAATGTGCCCTACCATGAGCAGTTCTTTTCTTCAGCTTTACCATCTTTCTCTCTCATGGAGGTTCCTTGTCTCAAGTTTTATCTTGGAGAGTTCTGATCTAAAGTAATCATTATGAACCTTCTGAAACATGACATGCTGGAGATATCAATTAATAATCTATAGTTATTTCATCGAAATAATTACTCCAATCAAATGCTTATTCCATGCTCCACACTGCAACAGTTTGCTGACAAGGCAGGCCTGTCCTCCACCTCTTCTTATTGTTGCCTTTATTGTTCGTTTTATGTAATTCAATCAAGATCATATTTTCATCATTAACATCATTACTGACTTCAGCTTGCAATAGTCCTTTTCCCGTTATTTCCTCATGTGTTTATGTATTTGTTAGCTTCTTCATTCTGTGCTGCATGTGCTTGATCACTGCACCCCTGGAAGTATTAATGTTCTCCTCATTGTCCTGTTTAAGATTATTCTGTGACATAGTAACAATCAGCTTTGCTGTACATTCTGCTATAGCCATCACATTTAGAGGTATGAGGGTATCATTAATTGCATCACTTGTTTTCCTTTGGTGAAAGGTAGTTCTCTGTATCTTTTGAGAAGAGAAACCAAACCTTGCTGCAGTTCCTTAGCAAAGTGAGAAACAAGGACTTCTGATTCCTTTTTTTAGTGATTTCTTGTTTTCTCCAATAGAAACTTTATAAACTTCTTAGAAACTGTCACTATTCAATAGCCTTTCTCTTTGAGCACTATACAAAATCTTCAAATAGAGGAACTCCAACAATGCTTACTGTTTTCCTATCTTGTTAGCCCATAAGTGCAGTTTCAACAATTGAAATTTGTATTCGCATCACCCTGTTTACATGCTTCAACAATCATGGCGTCAGGACCCATAATTTTCTCCAAAAATGCCACGGGCCTCCAGTGTCCCCCATTTAGTCACCTTAGATACATGATACAAACCACTTTCGTGGGGTAGCTTTTTTGATGATAATGTAGGGATCATATACACACATTCCATCTTTGAATTGTTGGATAGAACTTATGCGAAAAGGATCATACATTCCCCTGCTTTTGGATCAGTGGGTAGAATCAATGTAATTAATGAGATTGTTGCAGTTCAACAAAACATTTGCATAATTTTTCAAACATAAAAGTGATTGGTTGGAGACAGTTTTGACATGCAAGACTGACTTTGTCAGTTTGTCTGAATACAAAATGACCTGAATTTTGATTGAAGATAATCAAGGGAAGTTGCTTTCGAGTACTAACACTCAAGTTATTGTCCTATATCCTTTCCTTGATTAGTTGCTGTTATAGGACATTCAAGTCATGAACGGACCCATCGTGTGCCCATTCTTCGGAATTATTGTGACAACAAATAGCACATCATCATGCTATTTTTCTGTTTATGATTTGTTTGTAGTAATTTGTAGCTCTTGATATTTCCTTACATTCACTTCTTCACGATCTAATTTTGGTTGGAGAGTTTGACTATATTTTGCAACTGATTATAATTTCCGTAAATATCCTTTTTAACTCAGAGCAAAGGGCGGATGCTTGAAGATGATGCGATTGAGAAAATGCTGCATGATCTCTCACTGATTAAGAAATTTGAATAGTTCCATTCGTGCAGTGAACGGATTGAACACTTTCGGGGTGCAGCTTATTTAGATTGATGTTAGTGACTTGTCTATCCTATGGGTAATAATTAGAACTTAAAACCTTTTGAGACTCTGTAGGATCTGTTGGACAGAATCTATCAATACAGTTATCTCCTAATACCATGTAAGAGTTGGATAATTGAATATGATGTTCATAAGCAAATAACCAAATCAGATTATTATTAGGTGACATATTCCCTATCTGCAGCTAAATAACTATGGAATGCCTGTGATATTTTTTACTTAGTTCCTTATTTACAAATTGTCAAAATAATCGTTGTGATTACATGCAATGAAATACATATATATTTGAAGATGATAACTAACTTACTTTGTAAAGAATTTGACGTTAATAGTTTATTTATCGCAAGGTTTTGGGTTTGACTTCTATCTTCGTCAACTCACTCGTAGAAAAATATATATATTTTTTGCTATTAAAGTGTTTTAAAATTATTCTCTTTTAGCTACCAAAGTTTTGATACACATCTGAACTGCGATAATCAGAATGGCTAATCTGCACTTCAAAGATGCGAAAGGCATAGGAAGACATCCAGGCGTGTCTCTTCCTGTCGTGGATGCAATTTATGCTATCCACGCCTTGATTGTTGAAAGTACTTGTGGATGGTATTATTACATTCTCGATATCATTTTCGATAAACCAATACCGTTAGTTAAGTTAGTTAAAAGTACTTGTGGATGGTATTATTATATTTTTGAGATCATTTGTGATAAAATAATACCGTGAGCCTAAAAAAAAGAACACAAGCCTCATTGAAATTTAAAAAAAATATTATAAAAATCGATACATATTTTAAATATGAGTTGATATTTATAATATTTATGAAATATTAATATAATTTTTTAAGGTTTCAAAGTAACTTGTGACATTATCTAAAATTATAACATCGTCAATATTATTTAGTAAAAAAAATATATAATATATGTCTTCTAAAAGATAAATTTTATTTACTTATTTTAAAATATTAATTTATACTATTATATTTTTATTTATTATATATCTTATTTTATTTATTTTTTATTTTAAATAAAATATCTGTTTATTTTTAATAAATATTAAAAATTATTAAAAATGATAAATTTATCAAATTATAATTTCATCAAACAACACTGAATACATATTCACTACTCTTTTTTTTTTCTAAATACATATTAAAAATATGCATATATTCCCGAAGGAAATCGTATCATTTGGCTTTTAGTAAATGGCTGGAATCGAAGGAAAGAACACAATCCTCTAGCAAATAAAGGTTTCTTGAAGAACTCAAACGCTCTCAGAACATCCTGCGAAACCAACCTACGGTCTTTTTGTTCCAATACAAGACTTGTGCATGCAACCTCTGAAGGGATTAAATAGTTAAGATTATAACTGACGCAGTCATTTAAAGCTCAAATTAAAATTAATGCTCCACTAAACTTGGCAATTCAAATCAGAACACTTTTATGCTTGAAATGTGTATATATAAAGAAGACGTTTGTAGTTCAATATAAAAAGGAACAGAGCACGGAGAAACGATTAATGCAATAAGTTTCTTCATCCCAACTGAACAAACCTGCTTGTAAGTATTGATGATGTAGGTAACCGAAACATGGTTTGAGATTTCTCATGGTAGTTTCTCGTCTTCAACATGATTTTCGAGTAGAGTATATTCCGGTTTGGATTCCATGAAGCTCTCCAGGGTGCAGTGCCATAAGAGAATAGATCAGATTTGATAAGCTGTAAGATACCCCACTAGGGTGATTCATTACCGATCCATTTGGTGCACGGCATATGATACAAACTGGGTTCTGAAGAACCCATAATTAGGAAATCAGGAAGAAAGCAAAGTCGAAATCCTCTAAATAATGTCTTCTGAAATTTCTCAACTTCCCTCTTGGCCCCTTCTCATCAAATTTGAACCTAAGGAGTTGCCGCTGTGAGCTTATAAAATATGTGAATGCCATCAATATCTTCCAAGACGTTTGTAGATTACTTAGATTGGAGGTGGTTGAGGTTCTTCAAGAACCGGCAAGCAAAACCGATAAACATTACCTTTGCTTTCAGGATAACATGACACTGACCTTTCTTGCAAAGTCGTCCTCATCATCAAACTCGTCTTCATCATCCTGGAATGTGTTCTCGCCATCTTCTGCCCCCCCTGCTTCATACTCGAAATCTTCATCTCTCTGATCATAATTTTCCAGCTCTTCATCTTCCACATTTTCCAAATCCATGCCATCTTCAGCTTCAACAGCACCAGCTTTGGCGGATGACTGATCGTTGTAATTTAGCTCCTTGTCTTCTGGAGGGATCAGACCCTCCTCTTCTTCCTCCTGCACTTCCTCTTCAACTGCTTTAACCTCGTGTGTTTCGTCATGATCAATTCTATAGTTGCCCTCCTTTTCTACTTCTGGTAAAGCAACTGGTGGCAAATTTACAACTGCTGCCTGTGCAGAACTATTGATAGCAGATTCTCCACCACCTATATTGTTTTCATATGGGCAAGTAGAAATTTCACTATCCACATAGGCTGACTCCCTTTTCCTCTTCAGAATGGCATTCAGTGGTTTTGGACCTTCAAATGATGGAGAATTTTCTGATTCCTGAAGCCCCTCTACTTTTCCAGAATTCTCTTTGTTCAGTTTGGTATTAGCAACTGTACTTGTGATCGACTGCACATCAGAACTCCCAGTGATCTTTGCACCTTTCAGCTCTGCAAGAGATTTTGGACCAACAAAATCTAGAGAGTTAGTGTCGTCTCTTCTGGTTGGCTTGTTTCTAGTATTCCTTGTATCTTTGTTAAAATCCTCGCTTTGTTGCTGTCTTATTCTTTCCGGATGTCTCAGCTGGTAAGTTATTTGTCTTGTTGGTGACAATCTTCCTCGAGGTCTCCTGCCTCTCTCTTTCTCCAAGTGCAAATCACTGGCCCTTTCAATTGAAGATCTTCCAGGGAATGTAATTCTACCTTGCAGACGAGTGCTTATGGAACTCTTTACAGGCAATTGTCTTTGATCTCTAGAATGACGGCCATAACCCCTCTCCTCAGCGTGGCGGTCATCCCTCCGGTGGTGCTCATGACGACCATGAGGACTTTCAGTAGACCCTGAACCGGTAAGCCTTCTTTGTTTAAGTAGCTGATGGCGCAAATCTGAGCCATCTGCCTCATCAAGTTTTTTTTCATTGTCACGCACTCTTCTTTCAAGTGATGATGGTTTGCCCAAGTTCCTATCAAATGTCTTTGGTTCCAAGCCACAATTTTCATAGTTGTCATCTTTGCCTATGGCATTGTATCGATCCCTGTCAAACTTGGTCAAAGGTTCGTAATGCCTGTGGTGGTTGTCGTAATCATCTTCAGGTTCAAGTTTCTGTCCATCATGAGCTGACACCCTTCTAAAGTTATCTTCATTGTGGAAGTAATCAGGGTGACTACTATCATCTTCCACAAGTACATCAAAACCAGGAGAATGTTCCCGCAAGAACTCATCAGTATCCCTAACATTCTCGGGTTTCTCATGCCAAGGCTGCACCTGATGACTCCATGGTTGGCTTAGAGTATAGCCACTGCCAACAGAAAGAGTAATCTGTGGCAGTAAGGAAGGCTCATCATTCAATGAATACGGTGACAATAATTTGTTTGCTGATGGCTCATTGTTAATAACATTCTCGGCTTTGGTAACATTTTTTGTTGTAGCAGGTGGCATTTCAACTGGCATGTTAACAGCCACCCTTGATTTATCTAGTTCAGCAACATTCCATTGCAAACTAGTGCTCTGTTGTGTACCCTTCTTACTTGTCTGTGGTGATTCAGCAAGATATGCAGAAGTTGTTGCATTGTGCTGGGAAACAGCACTGCTAGATGCCTGTGGCCCATGCATGAAAGGACACCTTTCACCTTTCAAACACTGCCCCCATTGAAAGTAGTAGCAGGGAACACCTTGTTTACCGACATTACCAGGAATCTGTTTATTGATGTTACCAGGAGGAGAACGTGCAGCAGGGTTTGATGTTGCTGCAGTTTGAGGTGGAATTGGTCTAGAGGTAGTCACTGGAGCCGGCATTGTAAAACAGGAATCAAGTGGCTGAAAAACCAACAGCAATAAGAACCCCATTGACTATGATAGCAAATGAAAAGAAAAAAAACAGAAAAGCACAAAGACCACAGGCAATCAATGGATGTGCACTTTCATTCGTTATTTAAGATGAGTAATGGCAGTGCAGTATTGATATAGGTTGTAAAAGTCAGTGTGTAATTCCCCTCAACAGAAGTGAAGGAAAGAGGCTGCAACTCATAGGCAATTTCCTTGGTCTCAGCAATCAGGATTTTCCTAGATTAACTAAATATAGAATGATCACTTATGTTCTAAAAGATTTCTTAAATGGGCTTTTCTGGTCCTTTAAATCCCTTTGCTTCTAACAGGTTCTAATCTCATTTGGAAGCCCACAATCAACAATTTTATAATTTTACAACATTTCATATTTTCAAACTGAAAAGGCATATTCGATACAAGCAAAAAGTTTGCTTTGACATGAAAAGTACTACCAAGGGGTCATTTACACACCATCGTAAATTAAAGTGTCCTTTCAAGCATTTTGATGAACTCATGCAGATATATACTACATAACAAATGAAACTGTACAACTGACTTACCGGATGGCGAAATGAACATTTTGGATTCAGGCAGTTACCATTTAACCAATACCAGCAATCTCTGGGGTTAATTCTGGCACCCTCACTATGACGATATTCACACTCACCCCCCTGAATGATGAAAACATCTGTTATTTTTTGTTCAAAGATGATTATCAAATTGATATGAATGTGTGATAATTCACAAAAAAAAAGTAAAGCACAAGTCTGATACATACAAATCCACTGAAAAATAAGCAACAGTCATAAAAAAATTTCTATCAATATAATTACAGATAATAATTAACAAAGGACATATACGTGGGTTTTGTCAAGGAAAAACATATTTAGATAGGGAATGCACAGATTAAGAGATTGAATCCTATACCTCAGTAATAAATATTCACTGAGTTAAAATGAGATTGTCATTTATCAGCAAATGTCAGGGTCATACTTAAGAGTTCTACCTGACAGAAAGAATAAAAAAAGGTTCCTCTAATGCAAAGAAAAACTTAAGAACACTCCACAAGATTCAATAATGAAAAAATTTCATGGAACTTTGATAAATGATCCCACTCTGACTGAGAGAAAGACAAAGTAGATAGATAAGGAGGTCAAAGTGATTTAAACATGAAACATATGCCAAAATTATAACACATGGCATAATAAAACAAAAAGTACTAATGGCTTGACATGGTCCCATCCCAAGACCACAAAAGTTTATTCAAAATGTTTGATTGTATAAGAGATTTAAATGAATAGTTCAAAAGATATTAGAGTAATGTTTATACAGGTTCCTTGCATAAGTCAATTTAAGTTGATTGCCCTCAATAAGATTAGTGTATGCTGGTCCCCCTCAAATAATTTCTCATTTCCCTGCCCAAGACCAAATGGTCTCTGCAAGGTGTTATGTGCAAAATATACTAAAAACAATGAATACATATTCTTTGTCACAAATCAAACCTGAAACCACATGGGCCTTGCCCCTGAGAAACTCGGGGAGTCACTCTCAAGGGTGGATGGACTTATACACTATTCTTTGACAATTTCAGCTTATCATAATCTTCAGCGTTGCCTCAACCCTCTATCGGAATTGAGGTTCACCAGCACGATATGTTCCAAAGTGACCCATAAAACATAAATAATTAACAGTATGGAACATACTATGTCAACTGAGTCCAGATAAAATATCTAATATGTGAATGACTGACTTTTCATTAGTTTGATCAATATGTATTTTTGCATAATGAAGTGAAATTCCCATAATTGGTTTGACTGATGCTAACGTATACCACATAACAAGAGCAACTACTTATCAAACTATTCGTAAGATGTAACTAAGGTGACCTTCCAATCTGCCAGTCAGACTGTAATTCTCACTGACAGGCAACCTCATCGATGATACTGTAGGGAAAATAGGCAACACATTACTAACCTCTCCAAGCTGAAAAAAGTTCAAGGCAAAACAGGTTGTCCTATCGTTGACACCTTTCACGGGGACAAGCACAACAAACTATATATTTTTCCCATAATTTGTTGGTTGTCTACGAAAAGTTTTTAATCTCGCTATCATCACATGACTATAAATTGAATTAAATGCGCTTCAAACCTTAACTTTTAGCAACCAACTTCAGCTTCATGTTTTCACATCACCAAGACCAACCACCGGCCAGGATTCATAGCAAACCCACACGAGGATTACACATATCAGGGCAAAGAAAATAAAAGAAGACAAGGCTGAAGCGAAAAGACTGCAACTTTACCACCATTAAGAGCTAAAAGCAAAGGAAAAGCCAAGAAGAAAAGGAAATCCACCTTCTTGCAGGTCAACGGTGACGCCAAGAAGTAGACACAGTCCGTGTTCCGCTTCAGCGCCTCCTCCTCCGCAGTCACCGGCTGGATTGCCTCATGCCCGCCGTCAGATTCCATCTCCGAACTTCGCAAGCTCTTCTCAGCAGGAAATAAGGGATAACGATCGATCACAACCTCGTGGTCGCAGATCCAGATACAAGATGCAGAAAGGTAAATCCGAAGCTTAGGGCACAGGACAGAGAAAATTTAAGATCTCAGGAACGGGTCGGGGCGTGAGAGACAACGATTGAGATAGCAAATCTTGGCAGATCCGAGGAGAAGAGTATGTGATCTCAATTTATAGGCGTGAAATCAGCCCCAGGGCTTGGCATGGGGGAATCTCACCTTTTGGGGGAAAGAAAGGCGAAAGCTCCTGCGGCTGCGCGAGCGAGAGAAAGAGAGAGAGAGAGAGAAGGCGACGGTAGAGAGAGAGAAAGGAGTTTCTAGTTTCTTTCCCCTTTTATAGGTCCCTGATAAACCACAATAACAATCTCTCTCTATAAAGAGGCTGTAGATCACTTAATATTACTGAACAGCGCGACTAGCGCCGAGAGAGAACGAGAGAGAGTGGTGTTTCGGTAATTAAATAGAACGTGACCTTTGTGTTAAGCTAAGGCAAGGTTGGTTTGGACTTGGGCTAATGAGGTGGATCCGCCTGACCGTCGGATCCAAAGTGTAATATGGCATTAAGGATAAGGCGGCATCACATTGGTGGCTTCTCCAGTAGTGGCGGTCACGTGACGGGGGCTTGTCGGGTCAGTTGGGTTCCGCTGGTTTTTGTCGAAACATTGTGGACCCGGATCACAGGTGCGAGATCCGAATCTGAATTGGCCTAGTCGAAGTCAAAATTAGAACTTGGGTTGGTTGAAGGACAAGTGATACGGTCAACGATCAACTGAATCAAACCGAGTCAACAACATGGACCGGCATCATGTCGCAGGATCTGATTCGTTGATCTGACCGTGCTCCAATCTCGAATGGATCTGACAATATTCTTCCCGAAAAAAAAAGTTTGACATTAAAATATTTATAAATCTAAAAAACTTGAAACTTATTTATGTGCTTAATATTAACCTGTAAAGATAGCGAGATCGGCACTATCAGATTAATAGATAGTGACAATCATTATACCAGTGGTGCTTTCAACGAAGAGAGCTGTAACATGTCAATGTCGTAACGTGTTATGGTTTGTCAACACCGGGAGCGTTATTGATGAACACATCTATCATCTACAACTTCGAGAGAAATGGTCACCAAGCTCGACCTAACATTCAACACTCAGAGAGACTGTTAGTTTATGGAGAGGCGGTTAATGTAGGAGACCCACCCAACTCAGGAGAAGAAACACGCATTCCTCGCTCCAACGAGCTCAAACATCAGCAGCAGAAAAGGTATGCGAAACATTTTATGCTTCTTCCGTGTTTTAGGACGTGAGTTATGCAGAAACATGATTTGCTGGCAAAATAAAGTGTTCCTCGTGTGAAGCACTCATTTATTTCAATTTTGATAGCAATAATTAGTCACAAGGACACTACCAAAAGATCGATAGTTAAAGCAAAGAGTGTTCGGTGTTGCAACGTTTGGTAATGGTTCGTCAAAACCTGGTCCAAGAATCTAAACATTTAGCTGGGATTCTTGGATTTTCCCTGACATCAGAAAATTTCAAAGATCCTGACCACCATAATGTATTATCATAGTTTCATGGAGACAGAATTGTCATTCTGGTGTTCAACTTCATGGTACCTGAACATGTTGATCTAGAAAAAGGCCTATTAGCAAATGAAAAGATCAAAGCTTGGAAAAGAAGTACAATAGTTTAGGAATACAATTGATAAAAAGATAAACTAATTCAAATGCAGATACTTAAGTATCAAGAGTGTGACAGATGTATCGATCTTCACTAAATAATTACCATGTTACTAAAGTAATCGCTTATATGATGGTAGCAAGTAGTTTGAGAGTGTCCATAGAACATCACATGACAACCAGAGTAACAGAATTAGTAAGCAGGATAAACTAAACAATGAACTATCGTGCAGATATTTACATTGCTATTGGACTTCAAAACAAATCATTATATTCCTACAAACCCCATAAAGCAGATCTATTCTGGGAGTAGTTATACCATCATCACGGGATGCCAGTTTTCTTGATTTCTTCCCTGTAAACTTCAGCATGAAATGGCTTCGCAGACTAATTGGTTTATGGTGAGTTCATCAACAACAAAAGTAGGAACCCCAAGTCAATGGATTGGATGGTATTGAGTGATCCCACGTTTAGGCGGTAATTTCCTTAAGATGAAAAGTACTAGAGCTGAGGGCAAAATTTCAACAAACTGCAAAAGCAAAAGAAACCCACAAGTCACTGAATGAATGTGACATACATTTGCATCTAGACATAAAACTAATAATAACCATCTCAGATTCAGTAAAAAAATTTCTTCAGAAAACCCATTTCAAGAGAACAACAAATGAGACTTGCAGTGGTCCTTGCTGATTTTGTTCTTATTTCTTGGAAACCCATAACATATTAAGGCTAAAATGAAAACTAGCTTGATACCATTTCAAGAGAACAAATGAGACTTAAAGTGGCCCCGACTAATTTTGTTCTTAATTATTGGAAATCTATAACATTAAGACTAACGAAAACTAACTAGAGAAAGAAAGACCCTAGCTTATATTACAAAGGAAGCACCTATTATGCTACACATAATCTTTTTATAAGTGAAATATAGGCCCTAAAAGGAGCAGCTTTTAACCATACAGGTGAAATGCAGACAGTCGACTACCCTAATTTATGTAGATGAACTGAAAGTAGAAAAAATAAAGCAGCTCAAGCTATTTTAAATCCAAGAACTGCAAAATATGGACCATACCAGGTAGTATATGAAGTTCAGAATTGGATGATCCAGAACATCAAGGTCTGCAGCTTTGTCAAAAGTGTTGAAGCAAATCTGTAATTCAATGATTAAAATGCTAACACAAAACAAATCAAATATTTAACAGATATAATATTAACCTAGCTAGATAATAAGTATTCTCATGCTTACCATAATGCATCTCAACAAGAAACATAGGAAACATATGGTCGTAACATAGCCAACCTGTGCAAGGGGAAAAAAAAGCAATCAATATAGGCAAATATGCTGACAAGTGAAGAGTAGAAAAGTTCATAGATACCTCCTGTAACTTCTTACGTCGCCCTTTTGATTCAACAGGGAAGCGCTTCAACATTAAGAAAAGCCTATGAATTACAAAAATATCAATAAAACACAGAGGGAGAGAGCTTATATTTTTGTTAAGAATCATCAAATTTTTCAATCCAACGAATCGTATGTGAATATTTATAGCCTACTCATCAGCTTTCCTGATCAATACAATCCTCCATAGTTTCATCTATAAAGGCAACATCAAAGTTACGACTCTTGGAAAAAATCATATTGTCTGTTTCTAATATCATGTAGCATAAGTCTTCTTTGTGGGATGAGTAAGCATTTTTTGTGTCAGGTCAGGCTGCATACACGGTAGAGCTAGCAACCAAACTCAACCAGGTTAAGTACAGTTTTGAGATTTAATCCTCCAATTTCATGTCTAACATGGCCCATATTGAGTATTAGAAAAAAAAAATTTCACAAAGAAGGAACAAAGCCAATGCTTGGAGGTAACATCTTTCAGAATGGAATTTTTATTTTTTGTTTAACCTTAATTTAGACCTGCTGCTGTTGCCGATTTCTTATATTTGCCCATTAACTGGGAATTGGTACAGACAAAACAGGAAAGCTAATCAATAATTATTAGGTGATGCAAGACTGCAAATGCTCAAGTTTAAAACCTAACGCCGCATTGAATGACCTGGTTATTTGAGAAAAGCTGGAGGCAATCAACTTTCATCCATCAAGATGCAAAGTACCCACTCTCCCCTTTTTTTGCTTTTCTGCTTTCCCCATTTCCTCCCCTCTCCACTTTCCTACTCTATCTGTGTCTCCATGTGTGATTGCATGGTGTCCAAAAGGATATGCCAATGGCATTCACCATTGTGGACACCAGCAAGATAGTGTAATTTACTGAAACTTTTTTTTTACTGAAACTTAATCCTTGCAACATATTACCTAAAAAAACAAACAAAGGTACACATAAAATTTAAATATGATCTTTAAGGAAATATTGGTATATAAGCGCATATGAGATAACTCACCTCCCTCCATATAAAAGAAAACCAAGGGCAGCAAAGAATGAGACACCTGCCATAAAATGTCCATAAGAATTAAAGATTTTATGAAACAAATAATATTTTGTTCCAAGTACAATAGATTATGAAACATAAGTTAGATTATGGGGAACCAAACCTGCAAAGAATAACTTGGATAAAATGATCATAGCTTGGACTGGCTTCCACCACAAAACTAACCAAAGAGAGATCTGCCAACAATTTAAAAACAATATTGAACTAATCTGATGTATTAATACCTAACTTCTACATAGTGTTACGCACAGAAGATAATCTCATGTATGTTAGCCAACCAGTTTTACTCAGACTCATCTGATTTAAAATGGCCAAAAGAAAAGATGAAAAGGGCATCTTGGATGATGTCTTTTTTCTCCTATATAAAGAGTAGAAAGGCAGGTTATTAGCCTTTATTTTTCCAAAGGTAGATGTGAGCGTAGAGCTTGATGCAAGTGTAGAGCTTGGTTTATGAGGTCAGGCACTGATGAGCATATTGAACTATCCATGTGGCTGAGAGCCCTCACAGCCCATGCACAATGAGGCAATTATCAGGGACGTGCTCAACCACTGAGCTAATAGCATGTCGTGTGGGCTTCCTAGAGGGAGAGGGAGGCCTGCTATGCCAAAAGTCTTAACACCTAAAGTCACAATTACCTTTCTAGTGTTGCTTAAAACATTGTTTTAGTGGGGTGGAGGGGGTGGTTTCTTTTATTCTGAAGAAATCCATACATTATGCAATGTGATGATGAAGCATAATTTCCAGAAGATATAGAAAAGACAGATGTTATATAGCAGAAATTATGCTAGCAAATGATCTTAGGATAACCAACTATCATGTTAAACAGATATCATACGATTACTAAAAAGGAAATGCAGGCCTTTCATCTGATAGCAATCAGCCCAACTCACTCATTCTTCATACATGAATAGAATTGACATAGACAAAGGAGCGAGATCTATCAAGGTAAACAGAGTCTGAAAAAAATTCCTAGCTTTAAGCAATGTCGAGGATAATAATGACATTAGCCAAGTAAGAAAACATGTTGCAAATAACTTACATTGTTAATTTGTCAGCAATACAGTAATATATATTGGGCAGTGCAGACTTATTTTTATTTTTCATATCTTTTATCTTTTGTCAAATGTTTAAGTTCATTCAGTATTCAGAGAAATCAAGGGAGAAGTTTTCATGTAAATGGATTAGAATCTTGTATTTCTAATTAATTCTAATCTAGCACCTCGAGTTAACTGATAACCTGACAACTTTAAATTATCAGATAAGCAGCTTTTCTAATTTTTTGTGGATTTGCAGTTGCAGACATAATATGGTTTGTTGATTGGACACTAAGCTACATGAGATTAATGACAATAGACCAAGCTAGTGGAAAACAAGTTCCATAAAATCAAATAAGATGATCCAATCACCAATAAAGCAGCAAAGATTAAGGTCCACAACCAAGTCACCCAGCTGATTTCCCTTGTCAGGTGGTGAAAAAGCCACACAGATTGAAAAGCAGAAAAGCTCCCTCTTGTCTCCTCTATGTCCCTCTCTTTTTTCTTCCTTCCCTCCCTTCTACTGCAACTGTGCCGCTCAACACCACTACTTCTCTGACCTTTTTGTTCTTTCTTTCTACTACCATATGAGACCCATATCCTCTTGCTCAAATTCCATTATGATATCCATGACTCTCTTGCAATGATTGAAAAAATCATGAATCTCCTACAAAGATTTATATACTGATCTGATAGCACACTTGTGTGACTCTTGTATGAGTACCTCTCTGCAGCAGCCCTTGATGAGACTGTTCCATCCATTTTTCTTTATTAGAACCTTAATATGATCAAATCTTTAAAAATATTTGTATCTCTTATTTTTTTCTATTCTTCCTGCAGCCCTGTTGATATGCATACAAGATGTTCACCAGCTCCCCTTTTTTTTCCAATTGCTTTCACTTAAAACAGTATATCTTATTTCTTTGCTGATCATTCTGGCTTGAAATGCTTCAAGGATTACAAATTTGATATCTCTTTGATCTCTTAACTTTTACATGGCCAGCATTTGTTTTAAGGTTTCACTATCAACATCTAAGTTTTGTGATGCTCGAATAATTAAAACTGGAATTTTATTTAGTGTCAGTTCATTCCATAAAATATTGTATTCTACATTAGATTATGTATTGATAGACAAATTCATGTGCAAAAGGTTAGTCATATGCAAGTATTGGAAGATATATGTGCCATACACATCTCAGTAACTCACAAACAGCCTAGGAATCAAGGTTATTATCCTGATCATTATGGGTTGGTTCTTAGTCCAAGCCATGACTGGTACATGGATCTAGCAACATTGCTCAATCCAATTCGGGATAGTGTAAACCGTCCGGTACACTAACCTTGTCGGAGAGCCTAATTGAAATAAGACCGGCATAAAATTTAAGAATAAATTAAGTTTTTCTCTCTTTTTTAACACAAGCGTTCTCCCCTCTTCATTGGTCAATAACTGTAAAGTTGTCAACCATCTCTCTCTACCCTTGCCTCTGCATCTACTGTAACACCCTGGTATAGTCCCATATCAAAAGTGGGCTAAGACCAAGATCAGTTTATAGGGGTCTAATGGTACTACTGCAAAGTTCAACTTAAGTATTTTGAGTTAGATCGTGACACCTACATCCTCCTTCATTGTCGCCTCCTTCGCCAACGACGTCTCTGATCTAAGGGTACTGACTAGTCCTGACCCATATCAAGCACTGGGATGTTGACATGTACCGCTCCGACCATCAACAAATATTTGAAAACTTGCTAGAAACCATGGAACAAGACATATATGGATCCATGATCTCCTATGATCTTCCATGTGTTCTTCCTAGTTGTTCTTCAATACAATGTCTACACTAACAAAAGATGGAGCTATTTGCAATAAGAGGAACTGCTTTTACCCATGAGTCAAGGCTCGTATATGATCAGACCAATCCAAACTCACATTTAATTGGCATGATATCTCAAGATACATACTTTATTATGATATGGGGTTCTTTTAAGTCACACCTAAACTGTTGAGCTTTTTTTTATTCCACACTATGCCCCTCTTCTTCCCCGTCATCCAACATTTCTCATCAAAATTTTATCACTCTGTCTTAATTCAAACTGAGCTACGTCGAAGACTGTCTACAACAATGACCTGCTTGGTATCACATGGATAGAGTAGCAGGACCTTCAATTTGTGTGAAGTGTGAGAATGTAAGAGACTTTTAGAGTATACAGCTCAAGTGAGGACATAGTACCTTTATTTATTTTAACAATTACACTTTCTTTACTATAAACAAAGCGGACAAAAGTAGGTAACCATGCTTACTTGGCACCTAGTACCTCTTCTATTTTCCATGCAACAAAACCTAAGAATGTTATTGGCAAAGTCAAAAAATATCACCCATAACTCCAAATCAAGTTCCATATAGGATGTGACATACAATAAATCAGTTCCATTAAATCTGCCATAGGTTATGACAGACCAAAGCCACATGCAAACTATACTGTTCGGTAGTTTAAAGACTTACTACTTTGTTGTCTTTCACTACATGCTTCTTAAATGTTTAGGTTTCCATAATTTGTAAGAAACTACTCATGCATTTCATGTTGATATGATAAAACCTAAAATCCACCACATATTTTCATAAGGGACAATTCAGAGCAAGCTTCGGTTTAACATGACAATAAACAGAAAGGAATGTATAAATCCTTTTCTATCGCAAGAAAAACAGAAAAAACATGCAAGGAATGACAACGTTCATTTTAAGAAAAAGTACTAACTGCCATTACCTGAATAACATAGACCACCGCATTAATTGTGTAGAAGCTTGGCCTAAGCCCATCAGTAGACACAGAACGTGCCTGCATAATACCATTAAAATAAATAAATAAGCACAAATCAGGCAACCTGCAAGCAACTGAGATTAGATATTCAGAAAGCTTACCTGATAATAGATTTCAGCCCAAAATAAAACCAGCAGAGCATATGTAGTAAAGAATGCAAGACCAGGCAAATCCAGTAGAATATGTTGAATTATCTGAAACCCGAATAAATGCCATTAGAACAGTTTAAGAACCATCATGTAGAGCTTCCTGAAAGCCAAAAAGGGGCATGAAGCACACCACGGGGTTTATTTTCTGGATGCCCCTACGAAACACAAAGACGAGAGACCGAACTACAAATAGCAAGAGTCATAACGTCATCGAGCGGCAGCAGTCAATGAGTACAACAAGATGAAGCGTACTAGACAAACAAAGACCGGAAAAAAAGCATTACGAACCCCCATTCACGAGGAAGTTCAAGAAGTGGAAGACCTTCTGCGTCGTCCAGCCAAACTCGGGTACTCTACATTCGATCCTAACCAATTGAATCTGCAACACATGTGATAGATGAGTATTGACGACAACGACAACAAGCAAATACGCACTCCTTGAATCAGTCGAATCTCTCGTTCTGGCGAACCCTAATACTCCAGGAATCACAACAAGATAACGCTAGTAGATCGAAACCCTAGCGCTCAGAATCCTGAAAGAGATATTCAAGAAACGGGATCGAGAGATGGGGAGAGGGAGATTACGAGGGCGACGACGGAGATGAGTCCAAAGAGAAGGGAGAGGGCGTGGAAGATCCGATCCTGCCACAGGCTGGAGTTGTTCACCTCATCCCACCAATCGGAGGCGCTCCGGAGCGCAAGAAAGGCCGACGAGGAGGCCATAAGGCGGCGCCTCGGCGGGGGCTAATAGTGTGCGGCGAGCGGACCTTACTCGCCGGGATCGAACACGAGGGTGGCGGAATCGAGGGAGAGGAGGGAGAGCGAGAAACGGTTTATTTTCGAAGCGCGATATAGAAAGGAGGCAAAAGAGGAAAAGGCCAATCCGATATGGGCGGTGGATCCGACGGTGGTGGAGAGCACAGCGCATCGCACGGCATCCTATCGCGTGTCGATGGCCCGCCTGGGCGAGGGACGCGAGTTGCGGATTCTTGTGTTCAACCTTTATGCTTTGATTTATTTATCAGTTTAATTAATATAATAATTTTTAATTGAGGTTTGTAATTTTTATTGAGTGATTTTCCTTAAAGAAAACCCATATTAATTTGAAAATACCTAACTACTCCTCAAAAATTATTTTTGTTAATTTTTTTACTTATTTTTAACTAGTTTTTAACTATTATAGTATTTTTATTTGGTTTGTCTACAGTGTTTTTAATAACATTTATAGTATTTTATTTATATACTAAAAATATTATAAATACTATTAATAATAATATAAGTGATATTATATTATATCGTTTTGATTATTATTATACTATATTTTTAGATTTATAGTTAATTTGATTCAGATTCCTTTTAGATCGTTTATGGTGTTTTCAAATATATCTTATAATATCTTTATTGTGATGGTCATAAAATCATAATGAGCCAAAAGGCTACGATAGATTTAAATAAATTGAAGAATAATTTAGGTATTTTATAAATTAAGAGTACTATTTTAATAAAGTAAAATAAAAGTATTAATTGAAACAAATCTAAAATATGGATATTTTCTAAAATAACGTTCATAATGATTTAAGTCGTGTGATAATGGATATCAAATTCAATTTACTATTTGATGTGTGCATGAACATGTCAAATGACCCAACATAATTTGGAGCCACCATAATTAAGTGTGGGAGATCAAAATAATATAATTAAACTCTTTTGGGTTGAGTGACAAAGACTTAATAAATATATTATTATTAATTTATGCTAAATGTTTTAGACAAATGATTTTAGACTTTTTGAAATTAATAACTCACTCATCTCATTCGTTAGTTTATGGATTAACTTATATGGACTAAATGGGTATATTTCTCTTTCTTGATGTAACCCTTAGATATGAAGATTATAGTAACATCATGATTTAATCCAATGTTAAAGTGAAAAAAAAATAAATTGATGAAAAAACTGGTTGGTTCTACTCCTATTAACTTGAATTTTATATTTTATATTTATAATTCAAACTCATCAAGATATTTGAGAAAAAGATATTAGAACATTTTATCTAAAATTTTCTGAAATAGTTGTGTGCCACCAATCTTACACCAAATTAACTTGACAATGGATATTATCATTGAGTCGAGATTAAATATTTTAAAATATATCATTTATTTTTTATCAAGTTAATGACAATATTTTCGCCTTCTCCGTCGCCCTCTCATTCTTCATGCAAGGGTTACAAGTCCGACGATATAAAGATGATGGGAGATGGTAGAGGAGGTGATGCAGGTTCATAGAGGTGATGACAATTCTTGTCTTGCACCTCCTCCTTGTTCACGTTAAGATCGTGAATAAGCACAACAAGGGTGGCACGAGGAAATGCAAGACAGACACGATAACGAATCTAATGGGGCCAAAGGTAAAATGATTATTAAAAAAATATTCCTTGAGAATTTTTTTTAATACGACTTTTTTTATTATCAATTTTTAAATATTTTTAATCAGAAATTTACTTTTAATATAATATTAGATGTAGAAAAAGATTCGAGTGATGAATGCTTATCTATACTGTGCTAACGAGGACACATGATCTTTAATACAAGATATTGTATCACCCCATGTTCAACTCTCATTTAATTGAGTTGATAGTTTGATGAGTCGGATTTAAGTACCCTCGGTGGTACCAATCAATTGTCCTATCAATCAGATGTCGATGGCTTTTACAATACTTAGTTTCAGGCGATGCAGTATTTGTCGTCCTCTCTCGGAACACAAACTGGCACAAGAAACTGGATTGGCGACCCGAGTTTGACCGCAAGGTTGAATTCACGTGGTAATGTGACTATTGATGGAGAAATGACTCGATCAATTTGGTTCTCTACAAGCCAATAAATCACAATCACAGAAAATGCAGTAAACTTCGGCCAAGAGTTTCTTGCAATGGCATTTATGCAGTTGGGGTCTTCATGTATCGTGTATTGTACGTATACGATCGAAGGGTTTATGCACGCGTCCAAATCTAATTGGCTCCGAGTTGACAGCTGGCTTCATCTCATCGCGTAGAACCGGTTGCGTGGACCCCTGAAAGTTCCCCGCCACACGAGATACGTATGACATGGGAGGGCGTGCACGGGACGCAGCCAAACGCCATACAGTGATCGAATCACATTCACGTGGAGCCAGTGTACGTACGGACGCTACAAGTGACAAAAACGATATCAATCTCACCGCTGTCGAAACACCGCGACGACCGCGTCGTACATTTCTCGGTGTCTCGTGCATGCGATACCGTTCCCATGGTAGCACGAAAACATGCAATGACTCGTTTGCGGCTTACCCGCCCGACAGCTCCGTTCGACTATTGGAGGCGCAACAAGGGGCTGGATGGGACCCATCGATGGCGACCCGTGTCCTTGCGGTAAGTGACGACGCCAACGACTAAGTGTGTACGGCCACCAAAATACCCCTGAGGGTTTCACGGGTTAGGTGACCATGGCGGGACACCACTTGGAGCCCACATCACCCCTCAAAGGCTAGGGATAAAGTGGTCGGAGAAAACGGTCAGGTGGTCTGCGTGCAGGAGGCACACGTGGCGGGACCCAAAGGCCATGTGGAATCGAGGCGTCAAGAACAGCCACATCGTAGGCGCAGATCCGACACCCACATGGCTCCGGACGACGCCCATCGCGTCAGTAATCCCCACCCCCGACCACGTCCACCCGCACCGTACCCGGACGTGGGTCCCTTGTGGACCCACCGCCATGATCAAATCGATCGAGCACGGAGAGCGTCCCTCGCGCGCGCGCTGGGAAGCTTTCGGGATCATTAAAAGCGACTGATGTCGCCGTATGCTGCTACTGGCGGAGCTTTAACTTCTCACACTCGCTTCATGAGTGTGTGTGTGTGTGAGAGAGAGAGAGAGAGACGCGCGAGCTCTGTTCAGGGTTGCAACAGCTCCCGCCATCTGTCGCTCTCCTCTGGGTTCCGTCCGATCTCTTTTTAACTCCTTTTAAGACATCTTTCTTCAACTCAATTATGTTCGTTTAATCTTCTTCGTCTTCTTCAGCGGTCAAGGCATGAAACGTTGTCATGCTCTCTGTGGCTGACTCACGTGAAGCACAGACCTCGACGGATTCGCTGTCTTCAACCACCTGGAGAGAACTCAATACAATTCTTCTCGAAGCTCGAAGTCGAAGACCGGAGTTTTGCCTTTACTCGGGGTTACACTTGACTCCCTCCTCGTCCCCCTTCCCATGGCGGCCTTCAGAACGCCGCATTGAAGCACCTTCTGCCACCCCTCGTTTGCTATATATGATCTTCTGCTACTGTCGCTCTCAATGGAAGTGCGACCTGTTTCTCCAAGGTATGATTTTTATCTCTTCTTCCTCCTCATCGTCTGCTTGCCGTCCTCGTTCCTTCGCGCTTCCGCCGCTGTCGAGTTGAGAACCGGCGACTTCGACGCGCTCTTGGCCTTGAAGTCTTCCATTGATCCTCACGACTCCTTGCCGTGGCGCCAAGAAGCCGTCTCTGAGCTCTGCGGCGGGTGGAAGGGGGTGAAGCAGTGCTCTCCTGATGGTAGAGTGACCAAGCTCGTGGTCGAGTTCCTCAACCTCACCGGGACGTTGCTTCAGGAACTCCTCGCTCCTCTCGACCAACTTCGCGTTCTCAGCTTCAAGGCCAATTCTCTTTCCGGTGCCATTCCCGACCTCTCCCCCCTCGTCAACCTCAAATCCCTCTTCCTTAGCGACAATCAGTTCTCCGGCCGGATCCCGGTCACCATAGCCTCTCTTCACCGCCTAAAGGTGATCGTCCTCTCCCACAACCTCCTTTCCGGCCCCATTCCGACGTCCCTGGCCGGCCTACCGCGGCTTCATGCGCTCCTGCTCCAAGACAACCGCCTTATGGGGGAGATCCCGCCGCTCGACCAACGCAGTCTCCTCTACCTCAATGTCTCCGGCAACAACCTCTCTGGTGAGATCCCCGCCACTCGCTCCCTCTCTCGCTTCAACCGCTCCTCTTTCCTCGACAATCCCAACCTCTGCGGGGATCAAATCGGAGCCCCCTGCACCCAGAAGTTGATCTTTCCGCCTCCCACTGACAGTCCAAAATCATCCTTTGACCAAGTAAACGCCATCCCTCCGCGTCTCCTTCGCACCCACAAGAAAAGCATTAGAAGGATCATCGGCATCGTCGCCAGTTCCGTCGCCGGGGCGTTCTTCTTATCAGTTTGCTTGACAGTGGCGTTGCTATTGGCATACAAGAGAAAGAGAAGAAGAGTAATCGAGAGCCGATCCGTCGGACACGGATCAGGCGGCCGCAGCAAGCCCCTCGAAGAAGGCAGCAGCGACGGCGGAGGAGGGGGGAAGGGCGGGTTCTCGTGGGAGGCGGAGGATGTTGGGAAGTTGGTGTTCTGCGGCGGCGCGGGGGAGATGTACAGCCTGGAGGAGCTGCTGCGGGCGTCCGCGGAGACGCTGGGGCGGGGAACGGTGGGGAGTACGTATAAGGCGGTGATGGAGTCAGGGTTCATCGTGACGGTGAAGCGGCTCAAGGACGCGTCCCGCCCGCCCGCCGAGGAGTTCCGACGGCGGATGGAGGAGCTCGGCCGCGTGCACCACCCCAACCTGGTGCCCTTTCGTGCCTACTTCCATGCCAAGGATGAGCGCCTCCTCGTCTACGACTACTTTCCCAACGGCAGCCTCTTCTCCCTCATCCATGGTCAGTGAAGCTCCTCTCTCTCTCTCTCTTTGGGGCACGAGTAGGTGTGGTCGGTCCCCGATACATGGCTTGTACTGCTACAGCTTTCTCAAGTGTTCTACTCTTCCTTTTGCTGCTACGTGATGCGTGCGGGCTGTGTGATGTGGTTGCGTGCAGGGTCGCGGCCCTCCGGAAGCGGGAAGCCGCTTCATTGGACGTCGTGTTTGAAGATCGCGGAGGACGTCGCCGCCGGCCTCCTCTACCTCCACCAGACTAACCCGCCCACCGTCCACGCCGACCTCAAGCCCTCCAACGTCCTCCTCGGCCCCGACTTCGAGTCCTGCCTCACCGACTACGGCCTCATCCCTTCCCTCCTCCCCGCCTCCTACGACGACCTTTCCGCACCCTCCCCCTCCTCCTCCTCCTCCTCCTCCTCCGCCGCCGCTGCCGCCGTCTTCTACCGCGCCCCCGAGTCCCGCCTCCCCAACCCCGCCTTCACCCCCCTCTCCGACGTCTACAGCTTCGGCGTGCTCCTCCTGGAACTCCTCACCGGAAAGACCGCCATGCACGACCTGGTGGAGGAGCGCGGCGCCGACATCCCCAGGTGGGTCCGCTCCGTGCGAAAGCGGGAGAAGAACGACTTCGGCGAGGACCCCGGGCCGTCCGAGGAGAAGCTCACAGCGCTGCTGGACATCGCAGTCGCGTGCGTGGCAGTCGAGGCGGAGAAACGGCCGCCGACGGAGGAGGTGCTGCGGATGATCAGAGAAGCAAGGGCAGAGGTGGTGGCGTCGTCCAACAGCAGCGACCACTCGCCCGGGAGGTGGTCCGATACGCTGCAGAGCTTGCCGAGGGAGCACGGCCCCTAAAGTTTCCCGGAGAGGGATTGCAAGTCTTTTTGGGTGGAAAAAGATTTGATTTCTGAGGCAAAATCGATTTGAGGATGTCAAGTCGTAGTGTGCAGTGTGATTCTTGAGATTTAGGGGTAACGAAGATCTTTTTTTCCTTTTTTGTCTGTTTAACAAAGGTAAGTTCCTAACACGGGATTTGATTCAAAACTTATCTTTACCAATTAAGTTGATTAATCTCTTTTAAATTTTAAATTTATCAAATGTGATTTCCAATCTTAATCATTCACAATAAATATGTATATGTATATGTATATGTATATGTATAAAAGCAACTTTATGTCGCGGCTAATAAGTTAGCACGGCTTAGTACGATCCCAAGTACGTAGAGCCGCTCACGTGGCTACTTGAACGAGGGTAGTCAGCGTTAGGTCAGGTCTAGGCTTCATCTTCAAAATTGATCCGAGATAGAGCAAGGAGTTGCTCTTCCTCCCTCGCCTAGTTGCTACTCCTTCCTTGTCAAGTTTCTGCACATAGGTCGAAGTCGCGAAGGGGATTTTTCGACTCGACCCCTCTGAAACTTAAGTCAGTGTTAAGTGGTGTTAGGAGGAGTTTGAGTGTTTGAAGTTCCACCTATGAAGTTGGTCAGGAGGTTGGCTTTTATACTTGTGAACGAAGGTCAATCGTACATGGTATGTTAATAGTCGTTGACTCGGGCGATTGGCTCATACCTTTCACGTGAGTGCCGATTGGCCTGCATAGATCGACATCGTTTTGAGCTTTCCGAAGTGACTATGTATTATGTGGCATCGTCTTATATGACCTCGAACAATGGGGGACCAGGCGGTCGTCCCATCCGAGTCTGAGGTGTTGTGTTGACGCAATGCACCATATGTTCTATCATCCCCCCGGGGCATGGCTTGGTGCCTTTTGCTGGCTGGGTCGACTGCTTTGGCCAAGGTGCATGACTCCGATACTATTTGGTCGACGTGCATGACTCAAGCATTATTTGATCGAGATGCACAACTCGGATACTATTTGGCGGAGGTGCACAACTCAAACACTGTTTGGCTAAGGTGCACAACTCGAGCATTATTTAGTCGAGGTGCACCACTCGAGCACTGTTTGATTGAGGTGCATGACTTGGATACTGTTTTGCCGATGTGCACCACTCGACCACTATTTGGTTGAGGTGCACAACTTGAATACTTTTAAGCCAAGGTACACAACTCAAACACTATTTGGTCAAGATGTACCATTTGGCCATTGTTTGGTCGAGGTGCACCACTTGGGCACTGTTTGATCGAGGTGCACCACTCGGGAACTATTTGGCCGAGGTGCACCACTCATGCATTGTTTGGCCGATGTGCACGACTTAGACACTATTTGGTCAAGGTGCAAGACTCGGGCACTGTTTGGCCGAGGTGCACGACTCAAACACTATTTGGTTGAGGTGCACAACTCAGACACTTTTTGGTCGAGGTGCATGACTCGGGCACTGTTTTACCGAGGTGCACGACTCGAATATTCTTTAGCCGAGGTGCATGACTCGAGTACTGTTTGGCCGAGGTGCATATCTTGGGCACTGTTTGGCCGATGTGTATGACTGGACACTCTTTGGCCGAGGTGCATGACTCAAATACTCTTTGGTGGAGGTGCACAACTCGGGCACTGTAGGCACTCTTTGGCTAAGGTGCACTATTTGGTCGAGGTGCATGACTTTGAGACTCATTGGCGGAGGTGCACGACTTAGGCATTGGTTGGCCTAGGTGCATGACTCAGACATTATTTGGTTGAGGTGCATGGCTCATACATTGTTTGGCTAAGATGCACAACTTAAACACTATTTGGCCGAGGTGCGCCACTGGGGTACTGTTTGGTCGAGGTGCACCACTCGGGCACTATTTGGCCGAGGTATATAACTTGAGCACTATTTGACCGAGGTGCACAACTCGAGCACTGTTTGACCGAAGTGCACAACTCGGACACTCTTTGGCCAAGATTCATAACTCAGGCACATGACTGGCCAAAATTTATAACTCGGGAACATGCTTTGCTGTAGCGCGCCCCCCCCCTTTTCTTTTTTTGATTCGCACACCTTGGGCTCATCTACTTTCGATCTCGTAGTGGCGCAAAATAAAAAACTACACGCGTGTAAAAGATATGTTACATAGGGAGATCGTATATCCTTGAAAACTTATAGATCTGTGAAAGAGGATGAAAGAGATCAACTGTCCTCATCGTTAGCAATGATCATATATATATATATATATATATATATATATATATATATATATATATATATATATATATATATATATATATATATATATATATGATTGATACTATAATTTGGCAAGATAAATAAGGTTAATTTTTAAATAGATAAATATAATATTTTAATATATGCAAGGGCGTGAATACGAGTAAGACAAATATAAATATCTTGGTGCAAGTGAAGCTACAACTTATAAATGTTATTATCATGGTGTCTTCATGAATAGGAAATTATATTGGATTACCAAAATATTTAATCTAAACAGAAAAATTGTTCTTCATAGGAAAACACTACACGGCATCATAAACAATACAAAATTCCAGTTGTAATTGAATCCCCAGTGACAAGAAAGAAAATATACATAACAGCTAAACATCATCAAGTTGTTCATCAGAAGCTGCTCTTCGTATCACAGCTAATATGAGGTATAAGCAAAATTAATCCTCAAAGGATGTTGCATGCTGGAAAGAAAAAGAGGTTTGTACATATAGATGAGAGATGGAACAACAATGAATGAGCATCTACTTTCCATGAACGTTAACTGACAGAAACATCCTGAAGTCTGGACCATATAACAATGTAAAGTACATGCATGCCGGGCTGCAATGATCAGGGTGGATCTGAAGAGAAGAAAGCTTCAGATAAACTGGAATGATCCCTTTCTAATGCTTTCAAGCGGTTAACTTCTGTTTGTGCTCTTCCCTCTTCTGAGCTGACTCCTCTGTTCATCCAGGCAGATGGTTTATTTCAGACAGCCAGGATTTTTGTGGTATGATGTGATTCCTGCTGCAAGTATCGGCATGGTCCCTGCAGTTGCAAATGTAGTTTCAAAGCACGGGTTAGCATCTAGGTAGGTAGTAAGAGGACCAACAAATCTTGTTTCTCATGGAGCTGCATCATGAGATACAAACATTCTGCAAGCTTAATTATGTGGAAAGGAGAAAAAATATAGACAAGCAATAATATAATTTCTAGCAGAATACCCACAACACTTGAACAAATTTGGAATAGCAAAAGTTGATTATCAAGTGAGACATCCTGAATTAAAAGGTATCTGCAACTCGGTATGAATCTTAGAAGTCTTACGAGTGAAATTAGTTGAGACAACTGAACCAATTCTGGAGTGACTGAATCAAGTACACCATATTGAAATTAAAGATAGTGATATGCTGTTTAAAAAGAAACCTGAACCAAAATAATAACTGGAATTCCTCATATTTGTAAATAAACATGAAGGTAAGCACACAGAGATCAAGAAAACCAAACAAAACTATGATGATTACAACAACGGGTATGGAGTAAAAGAAAGGTCCATTTCTCATTGTATCAGTATATTTTCTGGACAATGCATGTGATTCCAAACTAAATCATTCTGCCTTTCTCTTTTCTAGGAAATTTTGACATGCCATCCACAGATCATGTACCTGCATCTAGCTTCCACAAACAAAGATATGAAAGACATCAATGGCACACAGCACTCTGAAAAATACTTTGTACCCTTGGATAAACAAGACACATGGTTTACAGGGACTATTCATAGACTTCAGTAAAATCCTCAGAATTGGGAGAATAATCTAACCCTGACTTATTTGGTGGCACCAGCTTGCTGAACCTTGTGAAGAAATGGGAGTGCCATTGTGCATACAGACCAATCAAGTTACGAAGATCGATGAATTGGAGCAGAACACAACACTACTAACTCTACTAACTGAGGAATTGAACAAAAAGCCGACAACAGCTTCTCCAAACCCTTTTTTCAGAAAGATCTCTGAACAATTTTCAATCACCAACAAGAATCAGATTGCTTCACATTATCTTCTATAAGCGAACCCTGTGCAGGAGTCCCTCGCTGATGCAACATTAGGGTAACCTCTATTTTTTGGACAGATTGTTTTCATGGCTCCATATGATCCCTCAGATTGTAAAAAAGCAACTTCATTATCATTTATAGCAAAAAAAAACCCTATAATTCTGGTTAAACACTATAACTTCATAAGATGATAAATAAGTGGATAAAGAAAAAAACTGAAAATGGTGAAAGATTGATGAGGATTAATGGTTGTCATGGTAACTGTCAAAAGAGGAGGAGGAGGAGGTGCATTGTTCAGACTTCAACGCTTAGACTATATAATAAAAATGAAAAATTTGAAAGAATAATCCTAAAGGAACAGCTGATAGCTATTAATTGGGATGCAAAATGGAATATAGAAAGGAAGTCCAGACAAGCACGGATCTGAAGAAGCAGATAAAAGCACGCCAAAAAGCACAGACAGGAGCTTTATTTCATGGCCCTTTTGGTGGAGGTCGTAGCAGCGGCCGATGGCTTCTCCAGACGAGGAGAGCTAGGGTTAGCGTTACCCGAGGAGGAAGGGCAGTCGCGAGACCATTGTCCCGGTGTCCCGCACTCGAAACACCTCGTCGGTGCCGCCGCCGCCTCCCTTCCCCTTTCTCTCCATCTCCCTCGAGGTCTTCGGAGGTCTATCCTCCTACATGGCGCGAACAAGTGACGGGAACTTGGAGTGGCGGTTTCGAACGGATTCAGGCATTTACGGAGAACAAAACCCTGGAGGCAAGTCACTGGGATGCTCCGGGAAGCGAATTTGTATACGACTTAAGGCGAGGTAGGTTCCATCATGTATTCTGGCGTTTATGGATAACGAAACCTCAACGCGAGTCGAGAGATGATTCAGAGGCAGACTTAGGTTACGAGTTAATAGTAGGTGGAGCTTGGTTTCTCTCTTTCATTTCGACCCGTCTACCCAAAACGTCACCCGGTGTTCGCTTCCTTGTTCAGCCAAAAGAGGAATAGCCTCCCTTCCTCTCCGTCCCCCACTGCTCGCTGCTTCCTCCCGTGCTTCCGATGTCGGATCGCGTGGCGGAGAACGTCGGCGCCCTTGTGCGGCGCCTCTCTCGCCACCTCAATCGCAAGATCACCGACGTGCTCGCCCTCCTCTTCCGCCACAAGGTAATCGACACGCTTTAACACGAACCCTAAAAGCTGCCTACCCTGCGATCACCGATTGATGTCGCCCATGGGTTTGCTCCTCGGTATCCAGAGCGCGGGCTCCCTCGGAGCCGTCGCCGGCTTCGCAATCGCCGTCGTCTTCGCATGGAAGTTCCTGAGGCCGTCGCGGGGCCGACGGACGAGCGATCGGCGCAAGCCTAGGGCTTCTCCTTCGACGAGTCGAGAGGCAGCTGGAGATGATCCTTCGCCCTCGGAAGGTTTCGTGCCCTTGAGGCCATTGAAGGTCTCCGATGCCATCGAGGCAGTTGCGTCTCCTGTTGAGGTAGATTTTTGGGTTTCGGTTCTAGGGTTCTTAAGATTGGATTATGCTCGCGGAAGTTAAAATTTTCATTTTATTTGAATGGTTAAAGCTAACTCTTGGACAAATTGTGAGGAAGAAACTTGGTGGCTGCAGAAAGGTATGCAATAGCGACAGAAGAGTGAAATCTTTCCATCCTTTGTATGGTAGAGTAATTATTGATTCTTCTATTTTACCGTTTTCATCTACAACCTTGAATGCCCGGATTTTGGGTGGTACTGTTCCTTTTTATTGTAATTTGACATTATTTACTTCTTTACTAATCAAAATTATTCTCGTGGAGGATAGCTGCCAATGCTTGGTGCTGTATAAGATTGCTGGCCAGATCAACCCCATTCTTTCCAGCATTCAAGTTTTTCCTATGCCTTATCTTGATTATTACACAGTGTGAATTAGTTCCACTTTATATCTTTCTTAATTATACTTAAATATATCAATTTTTATATTTTGTTGGGCATGGTATCTTCCATCAAATCATATGAAACCAACTTTTAGTGCACTGTCGTTTATCGAAATTTTGGTATTTTTGCCTAGTTCTCAGATAAGACAGAGATAAGCCTGGTTTCTGCCTAGTTCTTTCATCAAAATTAGTGCACTGTCTTTCATCGAATTTTTTTTGTTGAGAACCCCAAAGGCTTGTTTCTAAGGCAGATCTACTGAAAACTTTTAGTGTAACATTGAGCAAATTAGTGCCAACTCTCCAATACAGTGACAAACAAGTTGATGACTTTGGATCAAACTACATACTTAACCAAGTAATCAATTGGAAGCCAGTAGTGATTGCATTCATTTGGTCTAATTAGTAAGTGGAATTGGAACAATATATTGCCTGAGTTTTGGTCATATTTGTGTCAGCATGGGACATATGAGGCATTAGCTACTGTTAATGTAAAGTTCATTTGAGAGGCTTGTGTCGTGCATGTCACTGATGTGTTAGAGTAACTTGAGTCGTCATGGAGCCTTAGTACAGCTGTCAAATAACCTAGTCATCTGGATGATGCACCTCACTTAATCCTATGCAATAGCTTTGCTGCACCTATGCAGCTGTTAGGTGACAAACACTAGACATGACTAACATGACTTAATCACCTTTTGAGTCTGATAATATGTTCCATTAGTCATACTTTTTTTTAGGAAAAAATGTGTTTGACATACATACCCTATACACTTCCAGAAGGAACATGAAAAATTGGAAATATTTGGATGATGTATAATCAAAGCAACTTTGTGAAAAACAATAAGATGGTATGTGATGCATTATTTATTGATGTCACCCATTAATGAAGCTTAATACGATGATTCATGTAGCCCATTGTGAATTGTTTGAACACGTAGATATAACATAATTCATGAATGGTGCATCTGCTTTATATTTTAGCCCAAGTGAAGGAACCAATTCATGTGATTATGTCTATGCGATTGTTGTTGCTGACTGTATAGTGGACCAGCCATCTAGATGAATTTAAAATAAGTATCCTAAGGCTTGCTTACTGATTGATGCTAGACTAGGCAAACTATCAGCTTAATAACTATGAGTTCTAGGGTGAAGGTGATGCGAGTCTTAATGATGCTATAGTACGCTTTTGATCAGATCTAAGAGAGATGGTGTGTTTTCATTAAGTATTTTACTGTCAAGAGAAATAGTAGATCTCTGATTAGCTACCATTACCATACAACAGATTTTGATGTTGATTGAGTTACTAGTAATAAGCAAAGAAGTGAGAGAAATTTACTGGTAAATGGACAACTGGGAGAAAATAGATATATAGGCTCATAGCAAACACTCTGGATAGGAGATCATGTGCTTCACTAACATACTCAAGAGGACACAAGACACTGGTAATTGCCTACCCATTAAAAGGATCATCTCTTTCCATTCTTACGTTCTCTCTTCTATTCAAGTATATCAAATAAATAAATAAATAAAACAGTGTCCTGTCTGCATGCATAGACCAGCTTGACACCCTGATATATTATATTTTATGCAGAAGTGTAAATGAACTCAAACTCTAGGTGCCGTAGCTAGTTGTGAGCAAATAAATCAATAAAATTAGTAAACTTTTGAATCAATATCTATTTGATTTGGTTCATTCTATAGCTTTTGTTGTTTTTGAATTTGCTAAAGAAGGAATTTGTCTAGTTTAGTTTCAGTTGTTGTGCAAGAAAACCAAATTCTTTTTTGGACCCTACTTTCTTTAATTAAATGTACACAATCAAACCCTTCATTTTTTTTAAGATGATAAAAGGGAATATATTTTTTTTAAGAGGAGTAACATTATCACCAGGAACAATAAATTCCTAGTTTACCTTCCTGATCTTGTTTCTTCTCTTCTTTTTTTTTTTTTTGACTTCATTCTCCTGCAAGGTGATAATGACTCCAGACAGTTAGCACCATAGTATGAGCAAAAGGTCTCTGCCCAAAAATGATAGAGAAGTTCTTAGCTTCCAATAAAGAAATTAGGTGGATTTTCCACCTACCCCTTTCCCTCATCCCTTTTTGGAGAACTGTTCTTTTTCCTCCTCCTTTCCTCTTCCTTTCCACACACTTCTTCTTTTACTTCCTGTCCTTTTAACCTTGCCCTTCTCTCTCTCACTAGGGTTTTTGTCCTTTTTTGCATCATATCTCAGTGCTTCAGTCGGTAGTTCCCAATTTGTGATATGGTGGTGAGGAAAGATGCCACCATCCTTGTTGCTCATGTCATGAGGACACTTGTGACTTCATTAGTGATTATGTTGCCATGACCACATCAAATTTAGGACTGTTGCATCCGAATTTTTCTTACACCAGCCGTTACAATTTGTTCTATCAAGTATATTCACGTATTAACCATTTGGGAACAAATAGGTAAAAATTAAGTACTTTGAAAAAAAATCAATTATTTCGATGGTAAATAAATACATAATATTATTATATCATAAGATGGGAACAAAATGATGCATTTTATTAACATTTTTATGTAAAAAATAGTCAGCAAGAATATGTTATCAAACGATAATTTGGCATTGAGATGAGCAGTAGACAGCTTTGCTAGCTTGTAATTTTCGATTGGTTCCTGAACTGTCAGTAAATAATTTATTAACTCTGTTAACTTTATGAGTAGTTTGGATACTTCTAAATTGATTTTCTTTTATTTATGTGATACTGCAGATGACTTGTCAGCTGCTTGGAGTGATCCTGGAGGAGAAAACTCCTGAAGAGCTTCAGGTTAATGATTTTGAGGACTTTGGTGATTTTCTTTCTGATCAAGACTGATCAAAGAACTATATGGTTACATTCTTGCAGAAACATGCTACTCTCAGGCTCTCTGTGCTGGAAGTGTTAGAGGAAATCTCTAAATATTGTGATCTTTATTTGATGGAAACTGTTCTTGATGATGAAAGTGAGGTAAAAATTATTTTTGTTTTTATTTTTCACCCATCTCTTCCTGAATATAATTACAGACTGGCTGGGATTATGCATTACAGTGTCTTGTAAAATGATATGCCCTATTGATTGGATTGCAATGTTAATTATTTTATTCATTCATCAGCACAACTCTCAAAACTTTGCCACTGATTTTGGACCTGCATTTTCTTCAACTTCTTCAAAACTTGGATTTTTTTAAAAGGCCCGTGTCACCTATTATTGCTTGTTCATCAAGTTTTGAACCAGTTGGAATCTCTATCTCTTGTGTCTCATATTTTTCTGGTGTCAACGTAATGTGTTTGAGGGTAAAAAGAAAAAAAAAAAGTTCATCACTGGCTGCATATTTTTGTTGATATGGAGACTGGATAGGGAAATCACATGTTTGTTGATATGGAGACTGAATGCTGAAGACCCCTATGAATTTATTATCACATGTTTGTACTGGGAGATGTAAATTTAACAGAAATTTTGTGGTGTTAATCTTTTCTCACAGTCTGTCTTTTCCTTATTGGATTATTTTTCAATTTATATATGGTTCTTATCTGTAATTTGATTGTTGATTATATTCTATATCGCAACATCTTAAAAACGAATACACACATCTGCCAAGAATCAGTAGAAAATTACCTCTGCTTTTTTATATCTGCAAATGTGCTGGTCTGTGATTTCTTAAGGCTGCAATTTTGTAATTAATTCAGTCGGATTAGACAAATTGGACGATGGTCATGCTTTGGTTTGTAAATAGGTTCTACAATTTCAACTTAATCTTGCTTTCTGCAGCTCTGCTGTATATGTGAAAAGGTCTTTTGCTGCAGGAGAGAGTTCTTTCAGCTCTTGAGAATGGTGGAGTTTTCCAAACGGGCAGCTTGATCAAGGACAAGGTATCTTGGTTTCAGTTAGGAATTTATTTCATGCTTTCTCAGATCCTTGATCTTTTCCTCTTCGTAACTGTAGTTTTTTCCAGGAGAGGTCATAGAAGAATGGCTAGGAATTGTTGGAGGTATGTGAGTTGAATGGACCAAATCACAGAGTATTCTGTGTTTTTCGGTGTGTTTTAGATGGGAGCATTTGGTTGGTTCTATGATCATTGTAAATCAATGAACTGGGCCATCGGGGGTAGTTCTTTGAGTTATTTGATGGTATTTATAATTGGGGTTTTGGGACCAGTTATGCAGTAAAGCATTGGTTTACATAAATTTGGTTAGCTCTGTCAGAATAGGTGCATGGCCATTCCATTTGTAAGCACGACCTATATAGATCCACTCCAAGCCTTTTTAATCAGATTAGGTCTCTCCAAGAAGCATGGATGGTCATCCATATTGAGTAGATCTTAAACAACAACATGGCTGCTAGACAACAGAAGTTGATTGAATAATGAGAAGCAATGCTTATGGCTATATTCAGAGCCATAGCCCTAAGAAAATTTCAACTTATTGGAGTTAATTCATCCCAGGAAAAGAGAAGACATAACTGTGACAATATAATAGTGGTGGTTGAGAAATATTGAAGAATGAAGACCTCTATGGCTTCTGTTAGGACTGTGTGCATCACCTCTTCACTTAACTGTGATGAAGTGCGCTGATCTGTTTCAGCATGA
The DNA here is from genome assembly GCF_036884655.1 of Musa acuminata AAA Group. Taxonomy (NCBI): domain Eukaryota; kingdom Viridiplantae; phylum Streptophyta; class Magnoliopsida; order Zingiberales; family Musaceae; genus Musa; species Musa acuminata. Next base: position 5,705,626 of record NC_088338.1, on the reverse strand, counting down.
GGAGGATAATGAGGATGCAGAAGCCAACTCTTTTGGTGATAATGTGATATTGTGATATCATGCGCATTTCAGTCCTTTTTTGTTTCTATATTGTGGACATCTGCAGTACCTCCATCCTCACAAAATTTTATTCTCTTTCCTGTTTGTCAATCTTCCTCTCTCTTTAGTCATTAGCATACCCTTGGAGTTTGTGTCTGAACTTGGTTAAATCCCTAGGATTTTGTTGGTTCATGTTTTGTTTCCCCACTCTTGCTAACTTTAATCATATTTTTTCCCTTTGGACTATTCCGCAGGTCCTATTTTGCAGCACTGACGTTGGGCGAACATCATTTGTGCGGCAGTTGGAGGCTGATTGGCATATTGATTCAAATCTGGAAATAATCTCGCAGCTTTTGGTGAGCTCCTCGCATCAGTATTTATATTCTATGTTTATTGAAGATCTTGCTCTTGTGTTGCTAACATATGGATGAACCAATTCCAAACAGCGATTTATCAGATTCCAACTCTATATCTCGGAAATGGAATCAGGACAAATAGCGCCAAATGTATTCACATCTACGTGTTTGGAACAGTTCTTTTCCTAGCTTGGAAAAACTGCAGGCGTCAACCGAGACTGGCACCGTGCCTTTGGCTATGGTCTTGTGTTCCCCTCTAACGTTACGATAAGTGGGTTTCCATTACATGGCTGTAATGTACATGCTCGGCACTTACAAGTGATGCTTACAACTGCTGCTTGTTGAAGTTTTCTTGTTTGCTTGCACCAATGACCTTGAAAATGCAGATGATTTCCCATAGACTTGGAGTCAAACAGTATTCAAAACTTTGAATTTGGGTTGTATTTTGTTGGGAAGTCTTTTAATTGAGGTGGCTGTGAAACAAAGATCAAACTCCTTAATTACATAGAATTGGTGAAAGTGATTGACTAACTAGAGGGGAAAAAAAAAAGTTTCTCCTTTCTTTTTGACATTAAGTTGTATAAAAATAATCTATATGTCTGCAATCCTATTTTCACAACAATTAAAAAAGAAAAAACTGTTACAACTTGTTAGTGTATGCGATCCTCAAGCTCTTCCTATCATCTCAAAATAAATCAAAATCATAGCTATGTGCTTTAGATACATGAAGTGTTTAATATTAGTTTGGTAATTTTGAAATAAAAACATTCCCACCTAAAAGAATCATTTTATATGTTGTTTGCAACTCATGAAGGTTGTATGAGAAAATATTCACCTCAAATGTCATGATCTCAATCGCTATATCAATATCAAACCATTTCATCATTGTATGTTTTGACAACGTATATTATGTTTGAGAGACACGTGGAACTTAATCATACAAACTTTATGATTGATGATGTGATCGGTGACAGTTATTTTTAGATCCGCAGAGCTGTAGATGTTTCCATGCGCTCAAGCGGTACGATCTCTCTTGACCCGCCTGCCGTGCCAGGCCGATACCCCGCCACGAACTCCTCGTATCTTACGCGGCCCCATCTCCATTTCTTGCCCACTAAGAACCCGGATCGAAGGGCAAACCGGGAGACGGTGGTAAGGGTTCCTCCTCCCTTCTCCTGCAAAGATGAATCGATCTTGAGCCCCCTTTCCATCTGATCGGTATATGTTTCTCCGATTCGATCCGATCCCCGTCCTTTTGGTTTCCCTTCAGGAATGGAGGAAGACGGCGCTCCGGCTGACGTCGATGATCCTGCAAAGTCGTCCGACAGATGCAGCGAGGCGGCGGCGGCGGCGGCACTGAGGAAGAAGCGGCGCCGAGGGGTCGTCGCCCGGCTGTGGAGACGGATCTTTGGGGACGACGACGACGACTTCCAGAAAAGGTTGGAGCACCTCTCCAAGGAGGAGGCGTTGGTCCTCGCGAGGTTGAAGAGAAGGGCTCACTCGTCCCGGAAGACGGCCAGGAGTATCGTACTCCTCTCCGTGATTCTCGAGGTCAGTTGTTGCTTTCTATCTCCCTCGGGCAACAACCATTGAAATTGTTTGAGCTCGACGTGCAGTGGTTGAAGGGGAAAAGAAGTCTTGTTTTGAAAGCTCTGTTAAAGAATTAGGAAGATAGTTTCTTATTTTTGCTCAACTCTATTTAGGCCTAGACTTTTGGTTCCCACCTCGAACTTCATCCTCAGGATGTTCCTGCCTAGAGTAACAACAGAACCAGCAGCTATTTTGAGAGTAGGCTGCTTTACAAGCAAAGTTCAATGATTTTATCACATGGTGTCTCATAAAATTTTATAGAAAGCCAGTTCTCATCATAGTCTGAGTATCTTCATGATCATCTTTCTGTTGCTTTGGGCTGTATATACATTTTATTTTGTTGATGACTTGGTTTTACTTGTGGAATTCCTGTTAGCATTTGGTAACTCTTGGCATGGATTTTTTCGAACTACTAAAATATTTGGCTACTGATTTAATTGATCTTAGTCTCTGACAGTAGTTACTCTTTACTAGGTGGTAGCCGTGAGTTATGCTGTAGTCACTACAAGATCAGAGGATTTGGATTGGAAGATGAGGGCTATTCGAGTGTTGCCCATGTTTGTATTACCTGGCTTGTCAACTGTTATTTACTCAGCACTTGTGAGCTTCACAAGAATACGTAAATATCAGAAACTCTTCGCCCAATATTAGACAGTTTTACAGTGTAATCCTTCAATTCTCTATATTTATGGCTTACATACATGTTATTCTACTCTATACATTACCTTGATTCGTGCTTTCTGAAATTGCTGGACTGATATCTATTTTCCTTTCTATTATTATTATATACATGCCATGCAAATAGTTTGAGTGATTTGATTGGACAAAGAGCAGACTGTTTTTCATGAGTAGAATATTTATTAATATATCTCTATGGCAGTTAAGATCTATGCAGCCAACCCAAATAGTTGGATATTCGCTTTGCAGCTGTTTTGCACCCAATATTACCTTCTTTAGTATTAAACAGCTTAAATATCTCAAATTATTCAACCAACCATTGACTTGCTTTTTCCGTACTTATCTGGTGCATGTTTTAGCACATTACGTTTTGTTGAACTGAGTGCAAATATGTAGTAGATTTCCTTTCTAACCATTAAAGCATCAGTACTTGATGTATTTGATCATCGTTACGCTTTCTTTTCTGCAGTTGATAATAAGGACCATAAAACCCTTGAAAGACTTCGTGCCGAGAGGCAAGCAAAAATTGATGAGCTCAAGGAGAAAACAAATTATTACACCACACAACAACTCATTCAGGTTTGTTCTTGATATCTCTGTTTCCCCTGCATATGCTTTCTTTTCTTTCACTGTCTTATATTGTGTGCTCGCCTCTGTGTTGAATCTGCTTTTTGGCTTACTTTGTGCACTTTATCAAACCTATGCTTCATATATTTCTTAATTGTGCTGTGTGCTGGCATTTGTAAATGGTTTTTCAAGTGTGATACATAATTTTGTATATTGATGACTGAACTTTTGCCCCAGAGGTATGATCTTGATCCTGCTGCAAAGGCGGCAGCTGCAAGTGTTCTGGCATCCAAGCTTGGGGCAGATTCTGGCTTGAGATTCCATGTGGGAGACGAATCCAATGTAAGTGCATCAGGCAAAAGTTATGATGCTGAGCTGGTCCAGTCTGCTGGGCTGCGCAACAGGAAACCATCGCAAGCACTATGTCATAGCACCGGGAGCAGCACGACATCTGAGTTCATCGATGAAACACTTAATGAATATATTGCCGATACCCAAGAAATTGGTTCTCCTAATCAGAGAGTTGTCGAACGCCTCGAGGGATCGGCCCTTGGTGATAGGGGTTGGCTTGCTCGTGTAGCAGCGCTGCTCGTTGGGGAGGATCCAACTCAGTGCTATGCGCTGATATGTGCCCACTGCCACATGCATAATGGTAGGTGGAGTAGATGCTCATTGCTCTCTGCAATTAGTAAAAAGGTTGCTTTTGTTTATGGCTTTCACAAAACTTGCGGGTTGAATGTGTGCAGGACTAGCTAAGGAGGAGGATTTCTCATACATAACATATTACTGCCCCCACTGCCATGGATTGAATGGGTCAAGGCGTTCAGAGGAGCATGAAATGGGATTGAGTTCTGGCAAGGACACACTTACCTCTTCACTAGAAGGTGATAATAAGAGAACTGTTGCGAGCAGTTTAGCCGCTGTAGAAGAGATTCCTGGAAGAACTGATGAGAACGAGCTTGATTCTACTGCCAGTTCAGGTTTCAATACAAGAGATTCCTGCAGGGACTGATGAGATTGATGAGCATGTCGGTTGAAGTTTGTGTTTTTCTCGAGAGGATGTTTGTGCCAATTTTGGTATCGGTCAGTTTGGTTTGTTTTGCAACAGCACACGTGATTTCAACTATTAGAGGATTCTTGTAATGTAATACAAATTTGTTAGTGCCCATTTGATGAGATCAAAAGTTTTGTTTGCCTTCGTAAAATAATTTTCTTTCTCGTCATATCTCATCCAAGCGTTGGTACATTTGCTGCACTTAGACCCTAAGGGAGTCATCCGTCGAATCCACCAATTGGGTCCCAAATATGGGTGGAGCAGAGCGATGGTGTGATAGCGTGTTGAATTCTATGGTTGGGGAGCGGGGCACTCCTTCGATCGACACTTCCACGGATCTTAGGCAATCTTGAGATGCTGGCATCGCGTCTGTCAAGGGGATTCCGACAAGTGTTGATGCTAGTGACAATTGAAGTGTCGATCATGGTTGAGATGGTGGCATTGCTTGTTGGGTTAACCGAGGTAGGAGCAAGGTGATAGCCTTCATCATGCTTGTAAGCATCTGCACCTGATGAGTAAGATTCAGAAACACCTTAGCGGGGATGAGCATAAAGCTCAAGTTCATCCTAGGGAATGAGAGGCCTGGGTCATTAAACCGACACTAATGCTTTGTTGACATTTGTGCTGAAGTGGACACATTCACATACGAGGCGAAAGGCAATTGTTCCCCATGAGTAAAAGTGCTATAGGTTAGAGATAGGTCTTCCTCGCTTAAGTGTTCATTGAAAGGATTAACGAATAGACATTCCTACGACGTCAAGACTTTCTTCTAGCACTAAAATGTTAAGGGAAATCGGCATCAACGTCCGAGTCAACCCGACACGGTCCAAACCCAAAGGCGTAAGAGTGTCCGAAGTGGCTCCAAGGTGGTTCTTGAGTGGCTCCAAGGTAGGGTGTCGAGCTTTCGAAGCGTCGCTTGCACTAAGACCAATGTCAGAAGAAGTTTTCCAATTCGATCCCTCTTACATTCACGTTAGTTCGAGCTCCTTTCTAGGGTATGGATTTTTCTTTGGGAAAGGGTATGGATTTTTCTTTGGGAAAGAATCCATCGACACAACATCGAGGGTTAATTTTTATATCTGGTCTACGGAGGGGACAAGTTGTAACTGTCCAACTATCCTCGTTTGACATTTTGTTCACATGGGCGATACGAGGGAGACAAGCCCAAATCACCTCCCTTCGATTGTTGTCTATAGGGGTGGATAGGTGAAAGGTGACTAAGACTTTCTTTTTTTTTTTGTGATAATCGGATGGTGATTGGCCACCATATTCCTTGCCACTTTCATTTCGTATTGTTCTCCAAAGTTAAGATATGACATGGGTACAGAGAGAACTGGCCAAAGCTGAGCATTATTTGCAGAGAGAGAGAGAGAGAGAGAGAGAGAGAGAGATTATAATACAAGGAGTGCAACTTAGAACACATCTGTCACAGAAAGCCAAAGTATTGTATGGACAAAGCAGTGAGCAAAATCTCCGTTGTCTTGAATCTTGATAACATAAATAATATCTGAGAATAACAGACAACCACAAAAATAATATTTCCAGTGCCAAAAGAATTAACATTCATGGAAGAACATTAAAAAAAAGTAAATAAGTTGATAATATGCAAAGACTCAAATTGATAATATGTAAGCAGCGCTTGTTTTCTTACATCCAATGATACCTTGCACTTAATGCTACAAACACATAAGAAACTCGAATCAGAAGCCGAACGGAGTCGAGCTACCATCATAGCCATGGAGAAAAAAGGGTTTTGTTGCTTGATGCCTGATTCAGTACAAATATCTCTAGCTCGAATGTCAGAACTTCCCTCTGGTCCACGAATTTAATAAGGCCAGAGCTAATAACATTCCCAAGCTCATGAAATCATCCTCTTGTTACATCTGGTGAATCTTAAAAGGTGCAGAAAAGAACAATGTTTAGTAGCTGTTTTGGACATTTTCAACAAAGAAACAAAACATACACTCGACATATTTGATATGCCAAGCTATTTAATTATCGGAAGCAAAAAAGCATTGTTGCAATACTGCATGAACTCCAGCAAATCATAAAGCAATGTTTAATGAGCTTACAGGAATCTATTATCAACAAACTTTGTCAAACCAACAAAATAAACTAATCAAATCTAACAAGATCAGACAAGAAGCTTACTATCAGACAGCTTTTTTTATAATGCGAAAGACTATTAAGGATACCATTTTTGCGATATTTAAAGAGCATATGTGACTTTCTTTAACTAGGTTTGGTTGTATTTTCCAGTGAGTGATGACAATTTCCAAATATCACAATTTGTTATGTTGCCCTTGTTCGATATTCCTGGAACGCTAATAATGCATGCAGAAGGATATGACATACCCAAATATTTCTGACAAACTTTGTCAAACCAACAAAATAAACTAATCAAATCTAACAAGATCAGACAAGAAGCTTACTATCAGACAGCTTTTTCTTTTAATGTGAAAGACTATTAAGGATACCATTTTTGCGATATTTAAAGAGCATATGTGACTTTCATTAACTAGGTTTGGTTGTATTTTCCAGTGAGTGATGACAATTTCCAAATATCACAATTTGTTATGTTGCCCTTGTTCGATATTCCTGGAACGCTAATAATGCATGCAGAAGGATATGACATACCCAAATATTTCTGACAAACACACTCCCAATATTTCTTATTGAACAATTTAGATATGATAGTTTATTGCAACGCTCTAGTAGGAAAATAATCGTGTATCTAACACCAAATAGTATGATACCAAACAGTTGGAGCAATATTTGTTTTTATTGTATGCTTGTTAGTGACACTACAATAAGAAACAACATCTTGCCTCACCAACCCTGATCCACTCTACTGCAATTACTTCCAACAGAATGATAATTATTAGGCAACTAAGCAAATAGAAGATTGATCAAGATAAGGCATAAGAGGGTCAGTGCACAAGGCTCCCATCAATATGTGATTTGGGGAGGAATAATGCATACGATCCTATCCATAGAAAGAGTTGTTTTCTTGTCTTGAACATTGGAGACCTAGATCGCAAGTGAATGATCTTACTGTGACACCAGGGCCACCATCGATCAAGATATGCCATAGTCCACTAGAAATGCTGACCTCAAGGAGCACTGATCCCCTAGACTGAGTGAATTGACAGCTCTTTCTAAGGGTGTACCGTTCCTAAAGTAACTAATGAAAAATTATCCCCAGAAACAGTTGAAACATCAGGAAGACAAAACATGTTGACTCCAAAAAATGGACCGAGCTCAATTACCAAAAAATGATATTAATCAAACTTAATCCAAAGAGAGAATAAAATGTAACGGTTTCAAAATTAAAATGACATTGCAACATGGTGAATCATATCAGAGATGATGTTTGACACTAAATGACGTGATCCACCATTTCCATCTGATTAGCTATGTAATATCTAGCAGACAACCACCATTACTTTATTAATTGCCTTTAGTCATGTGCAATGTTATTGGCTTACATAACTACTAGAATTAAGAAAGTGAGTTGAATCTGAAGGCTAGATTACAGTAATAAATGCAAAATTTTAATTCAAGAATTATGCAGAAAACTCAAGTTCTGATTTCAAAAATGGATCACGTATCGAATCCTTGCGAAAGGAGGTTAAATATTAATTTGTCAGATAATCAAGATGAACCAAATAAATCCACTTCTGGCAACCTTCAAGAAAAATAGAGAGCAGGTGAGACCTTACATTTCCAATTAGTGGTATAAGACCACTGAGGAGTTCATCGTTTACTGATACTGGTAAAGGAGGCAACTGTCTCATTCGTCCAGGAAGTTGCTTCATTGCTGCAGCCTTCATATTTATTCTGCGTAAAGAATGATGATACTTCATGAATTATCATCAGGCAAGCATATAGGTTGTGAGGTAATTGACAAAATAAGAACAGCATTCTACCTATTCTCAATCATCATGATGTTATTTTTCGTGTAATGAAATAAATTGATGTTCTCTTGTATCTGCAACATTGAGAATAAATTACATTAGTACCAAGAATGGTCCTTAAGACAAACTGAAATTGGACAGGAACCAACAAGGCAACCAATAGTGTCAACTTGCAGCACAATTAATTACAGGATCAAACTATGTTAGTGCAGTACACAAGGATTATACTGCTGGGGCACCTTGATCATTTTTATGGTCTCAGGCGAGAAGGCATGTGCATAGCTTGTCTCCTGGGAATCCACCTGGTCCTGTAGCATGTTCCCAGGCAGCCTAAGCACCTACAGATGATCTAAGGCAGCCAAATTGCTCATTAGGCTATTCAATTATGACAAGTCCTGACTCACTCTCATCATGTATAAGTAATACTTTGGAAAAGACAAATAAGTTGAGTACATCTACTTCATTTATTTGTGCGCGTCACTCAATTTAAATTGCTTTATTAGTGATTACACAAACATCCTTCTGTGTTCTTTCTTCTAAATAATAAGGTTGTCATTAGCAAACCACTCAGTAGTTTTTTAAGGTGTAAAGCTCTCTCCACCTGTGTAAAGAAGAAAGAGTAGTATGATAGCATCAGAATGAAAGAGTGAGATAAGAAAAGAAAAAAAGAAGAGGCAACTTCCAGTGAAGCTTCTAATGTTTAGTATTTCTTTAAACAAAGATAAAGAAGCCCCATGTATATCTATATCTAAATATTCATTAGAAAGAAAATCCAATGTGTTGACTTAAGGCAACATTCTTACAGCAGAGCAACTTAATAGCCGACTTTCTTGCGAAGCTCTTGAGTAGCAATTAGAAATACATAAGAGGGACAAAAGTAGGCACAATAAAGGCCATGAATTTTGGGATTTCCGCTAAAAGTTCAGATAGGAATATTTTCTGTCTAGGCCTTCAACAAGGTGCCTACCTAAAACTCCCTAGAAATTTTGATAATACTAAGATCAAGAAAGAGGAACAATTCTACAAAATCGATAACCAACATCAACTTCTTGATATTGAGAGAATATGGAGTATGCTTATCATAGAATTGAAATGAATATGGTTACCAACAATTTTAGAATCATAATTCTTATTAGAAGATTAGATACCATTGTTGTTAGAAAGACTTTTTACTCATCAGGAAAGTAGATAGAATTATATGCAAGGATTGCAAAGTTATACCTAGGGAAAGCTTACTAATTACTAACTGACATGAATTTATGGCAATGGATTTATGTTTTAGGAAGTGGAAGAGAATAAGTTCCTAACTAGATTGTGTGGCAATAAAATCTTCTTGAAAATTTAGACAAAAGAGGTGCCCAAAGCTTCAAAGAAAATGATACTAATATATTTCAATGCCTAGTCAAGTGAAGAGAGTAGCACCGAAGAAGAATTAAAGATTTCAAAGGTAGAGGTGTTGTACCAAGGAAAAATTAGAGACTGTCTGATCAAAACCACATGCAAATCTTTCTTTTTCTCACTATATTTTATATTAATTATCTTAATAAATTAATAAGTTCTACATTTGATTTTTCAAACATAAAACTAAATTGTGTTTTTTTTTTTTTTTCAAATACTCATTATGAATCTTGTTCTACCATAAATCACCATTTCCTTCATTTTTATTTCACGACTCATTAGTTTAATTCCTCTAAAATTCAATCAGCTTTGAATGTTTAATAACTCATGACATCTAGTTTGGATCATTTCTAAACTTGAGTTGTGAAAATAAATACTAAAAATAAGTATTTTGGACTAAGTAGAATTAAGATTAAAAAAATACAAAACTTTCAAAATACCAAGAGCAGAATTCATAAGTATATGAAAAAGAAACACCCAAAAATTACAAGGTTTTGTATGTTGGCTGTATCATTTTGTAAGAAAAAAACCTTGATGAAGATATTGATCATAAAATTAAGGCCTCGGTTGAAAATTAGAGAGGCATGATAATTGTGATGTAATATATGTATAACTTTTTGATTAAATTGTTGGCTAGTTAAGAAAATACATATAGAAAAACCTGGTCTCTTGAAGACATTAAGATGGATTTGTGTGGCTACCGAGAAAGATAAAACAAGAAACATTGATGTCTATGAATGAATCGTATCAATTCTGATAGAAAATAAAACAAGGAATATAAGAATGTTCAAACGACAACCACAATTACATTGGTTAATGGAGGTGTGCTATTTTAGTTGCAAGAGTAAGATGTCAACTATTACTTGGATTGGTACATACCAACTGATTTTTATTGGTCCAACAAGAACTAAGACTGGATCATATAACTCAAATAATACTGGCCCCACCAGTCTCCTATAGCTCAATACCCATTGGTATTGAAGTGATACTGGATGGTATAGGCAGGTATCCCACTTTGATACCAGTATTGTACCAATTTGACAATATATTGAATCTAGTATTGAACCAAAATTTTAAACCCTGATATAGAAATAGAGAGACCTGAAAACAAAAAAATATATTATTCAACTTTTTTGGAATAAATATTTAATAGACATTATCTCGTCCAGTGGTATTCCCCTAAACAAAACTCAATGACAGGAAAAGATCCATATAGATCATTTCAGATAGAAGGGATATCATGACTTCCTATGACTTGTGTATAAATCTTTTGAAACCCTACTCCACCAAAGGAAACACAGATACATACACAAACACAAGAAGATAATATTTTTGTGATCTAAGCAGAAGCCAAGTTAAAATTTCAGAAATCATCAACACTTTGACCATTTGCAATAAGCAATTTGCTGATAATTATTTAGGATGTCCTATATATGACGTTAAAGAAAAAAGCCAATGCTACATTACCATCATCAACAACAACAATGAGAAGCTGTAGTGTCCCAACTATTTGGGATTGGCAAGCAAAGACACATCAGTTGATGTAAAAGGAAATGACTTCATAAATATGAACAGATATATATCACAAAACTTTATCATATGAATAGAAATTGACATATCTTGAATCATGATCATTCTTTTGGTTTCTTTTTTCTTCTTTTTTTTTGCGTGTAACAAAGGTATCAATCTCAACCTAAACCCATTGGATCAACCTTGACACTGACTAGGACCCATTTAAGATGATTCAATGATGTACAGGTTGGCTCTATTCCAACAACTCTTGAGGCATTAGTGAGGTGGGTCAAACCAGAACAACCATAGTGCCCAACTGAACCTAACCTAAGAACTTGTTTCCTAAGAAAATATAGTAAACTCTCAACCTCGTAAGCCAATCAAAACCAACCAGTTAGGTATATCAATTGCGTCCAAGGGCAAGAAAGACTGGCCCTGCTGATCAGATGGGATTTGGGGTAGCCTTTCTAGCCTTCCCCATCTCAATTCAACCTGACCCAGCCATTGACAAGTCAACTCATTTTCTGTTTCCCACCTACAAACACTTGCAATATTTTTTTATTTCCAATTATTATAAGAAACACAGGAGTCATACAGCTTATATATTCATATTAATCGCAATTATCTTTTGAAATTCATCAAGATTATATAACTGTTATTGTCTTTGCATGAGATTAATCTAAAAAAAGGCACCACCATGTTCTCTCTAGGAGCATGTCACATGTTTACGAGTACAAAAATCACTCGACAGAAAGGTACCCATGTGCAAAAAATTAAGGCAGACAAAGGTATCTTCTGCAGAGTGCAGACCTCATAATGTTGAATTACACTGAGTATAGAAGAAGCAATTTTCTTATGCACATTCTCATTAAGATTTCTCACGCTTAACTGGTTTCATCATAGAAAATGTGCACCTGTACTGGAACTAACCAAGTATATGTCACAAACTTCTGAATGTCCTTTGCGAGACCTCCATATTTTAGTGCAACATTCTAAGCTAGAAACGAAGATGGCTTGGCCATGGGGTTCTGACCAAAAATTCTCATATTTTACCTAGATAACCCAATATATAATATTGTTGTTCTTGCAAAGAATCCAGTTTTGTAGTTGCCCCCAATCAATCCAAGAGCAACTTCTCCACTGTCTTGCATCTGATACACTACCTAAATTAATTATTAGTACTAGAAATATTTAGGTTAAATGTACACAAAAAAATATTCTGTTTCACATTTTATGTCAGAAAAAAAGTGATGAGACCTATTTCAAATCAGACCTACTGCAAACCTGTCAGATATCTATTTTGAATCATATAGCACAAATCAGCAAACTGTCCAAGAGAAAAGAACTCATATCTTGTTTTTAAAAGCATTTTATGATAGTTCAATGCATTCTATGTATTGTTTAAAAGTGAAGTGTGAATTAAATTAACATAAAGAAACACACAAAAAAAAACACAGACCATGCCTCCATTAAGATTCCTTGCAATCTCTCTTAGGCATCCATCATTTTCATCCAAAAGACGTAATATTTCTGCATCCAGAGCACGAACTATAAGGTAAACAAATGTTAAACATTTATAATGACACTAATGAATAAAAACCAGAAGAAACACCATGATACCACTACTTACAAACACGAGACAAGAAGGAAGCAGGGAAAATTTAATGAATAAGTAAATATATCCATAGGCATAATAAAGGCAATGGATATAAAGAGACAAATAATCAGACAAAAAAGTTCATTTAATTCAAAAATTGCTTGCCATGGTTAATGCTTAAGGTTGGTTGTATTGTGAAACAGCACAGTATTGAATGGTACCTATATGGTTAAATCCCCTAAATGACAATATTTTGGAACAAACCATTGGTATGTCCCACGGTAATTGCACCATGTTTCCATAATCATGGAGTGCTTTCTTGCAGCTCTAGTCCATAAATTCAGTAGAATTTCTCAATCTCTAAATGCCAGTGTAACTTTTAGACTGAAAGAAATATTCATAACATTTAGTAGTGAAATCACACAAATATCCTCCTTTTAGCAATATTCTCTTCCCACAATACCACTCCAAAATAGAGTAAGACACTTCTTTTGGCAGTATCAATACCTTCAAAGTTTCTCATATTTCCTAAATCAATCTCAACTCAATCACACTACAACAACCTGTAAGATCCCAGATAAGCAAACAACACCGTTCACTCGGCCAAACATTTTTTAAATCTCAGAAAGAACTCATGCATCTAAAAGAAGATTCACTTTCATTTGAACTAAATGTCCTCATATCTAATCAACCTTAAAAATCACATCACAAGGAAGCACATTCTCTTTCCCTAAAAATTGGCCAGGAACAATCAGAAATATATTCTATTTTAAAGATTGTGTACGTAAATTAACACAATTTTCACTTATCTAAATTATTTTTAGGAAGAAATTCGGAAGTCAATTTGGAAGTTAGATAAATGTCAATACAAATCTGATGCCACTATGATAGAACGTTAATATGCTTTGATATTATATCATCATCATGCAACCAATATTATTTTGTAAAATGAGAAATCTCAATCAACAATTCAATATTTCAGTTATCAGTGGAACAAGCATAGAACTTGACCTACTTCCTCTCTATAAAGTATTTTGCAATGTACAGAGCATTGATTTAATTATCAGTTACCAGAGCATTGATTTACTTCACCCAGTATAATGGTGCCTAATTCCATACACTTCTTTTTACAGCAATTGACGGTGTACTAGCGTGCATAAAACTCATTATCAGACAGATAATAAGTTCAAGGGTAATCTAGTCCGGCTATGAATGATATGGACAGACATTTACTGTTCCATTTTGCCATCATGATGAAGTAGATTGGATTAGTCTTTTAAATGATTAGGCTAGAGATAAACATTACATAGTACAAGAGTTTCAAATGAATTTCTATAACTGATCTCCCATCATCACACCTGCAAAATCTGGATGAATTCAGTGAAAAAGGGAGTTTTAGTCAGTAAACCCGAAGGACCTCCAGGGATATTATCTATAGCAGCATAGAGAAGAAAGATGTGAATGCCAATATATTCTAGCCATTGAGAAAAGTGAGAAGTATCCAAATGGAGGATTCTCACACATTTCTATGTCAAAATGTGTACAAGCAAAAACTACAAAATAATACAGTATTCTACACCAACCTTCAGATGGAAGCTGATCATGGATGTTCATATGATTCATCGTAAGTGAAATAGGAGACCTGTGAATAGTTGTTGTTGATGGAGCACCCATCATCTTCTCCTAAAGCATGATAAGTAAAAGAGAATCAAGACTGCATCTTGCTAAAGAAATTACGAGCTATCCCTCCAGAAATGGAAGCATAAGTTTCATTCACTTAATCTTGAAAGCACTATGTTATGATATCATACAAGATCAATAAAGTAAAGAAAATTTAGGGGATAATAATGAGAAATGAAGTGTCTATAAATCAATATTCTGCTTCATAGATATCTTATCATATGTCGTAGAAAAAATGTAGAAAGATATTCCAGAAAGTTCAAAGAACTACGAAACAAAATTGAACGAGGTAAAACAAGAATTCCTAAACTAAGTTACCGGATAAATAATAAAAAGATGAAGGAAGATCAAGCACATGATAAGAACATAAAAACCACTTCAATAAATAAAAAAAAAATTACCTTCATATCTTTCACCTTTTTTGCTGCATAATTTTCTTCCACCTTCCGCCGTTTGCCATTTTCCTTGTTCTGCGATTTGCAAAAGTGGACAATGTATTGATATAGGTGTAAAAATAAATCAGAAAATTGCTTCATGTTACTTAAGCACTTAGAATATTTTACACTTTGATCATCAGGTGTACTGAGAATTATACGCTATTTTTTATAAAGATTTAGCTGGTGGGAGAAATGATTGCTGGCCATTTCATCATTTTGGCATAGTATCAGGGCACTTCATGAGTTAGAATTCTGGCTTTGCCCCCCTTTAGCTAATATTTCACCTAGTGCTTGGTTCATTCACATATTTGGTTTTCACTATTAACTTGCACTTGGGTTTAATTATTCACATCTAAGTAGCTTTTCATAGTCACAAATCAGAAAGAATAACAATCCTCATAGAAAAATTTATCACTGAGATATATTTGTATTTATTAAATGTTTTAATATGTACCTCCTCAGTTGAATGCATGAATGTTTTAATAAATCATGAACATAGAAAAAACCTATAATTGGCAGTGCACATTATTTTATATAAAATTTTCTTTAAAAGTCATATAATGGATATTAGACAAAGAGAAACATTGATTAGGAAAACTCCACATGGTGACTCAAACAGAATAATGATATCTACCAATGCAAGTGCTTCTGATGCATCTCTAACAAAATTTTTAAAAAAATCAACCTAAATAGTGATCCTTCAACATATTAAAGAAGATGATGTCTACATAGAATTAGTGGCTTCCAATAATTTTTTGTTACTCCTTAAGAAAAAAAAATGGAAAATGAAAATGCCTCACAGTAAGCATCATATCAGAAATTTAATCAATTTAACAAATAAGCATCGATTATAATATACGACGACTTACAATCATCCACTGACACCTCAATGCAACATCTCTTATAGTCTTCCGAGGCAGCAAAGCAGCTATTTTAGTGAACTTTTGTATACTTGGTTCATTCGCATATCTGTCCTTCACAAACAAATTTAATAATGGAATGAAAAGACAACGAAGCATAGCAGTAAATACTAAATACAATGGTCATATGTTTGGAATACAAGCATAAAAAGGTAAATCAGCATGCAAGCGTAATTAATTTGTTCAGAGATTATGCTAATAGTCACTGCTCAATGATGGCAAAGAAATGTGAATACAAAAAAAAAAAGAGGCACATATAACAAGAAATCTGAGTTTGAACTTTTCCATTCATCACGCATGAAACACAAAAGCAAATTCTGTCCAGAAACTTTTAGAGAAAAAAGATCCATATAACCCAATTGACTAGAAAAAATATATATAGAAAAAAGGGCGGCCCAGTGTGCAAGGACCCACCTGGTCCCATAAAAGCAACAAAATT
The DNA here is from genome assembly GCF_036884655.1 of Musa acuminata AAA Group. Lineage (NCBI taxonomy): Eukaryota > Viridiplantae > Streptophyta > Magnoliopsida > Zingiberales > Musaceae > Musa > Musa acuminata. The sequence goes on along the minus strand of NC_088338.1, from coordinate 5,689,442 downwards.
TTGAAAGACTTTTTCTTCCAAGAAAAAAAAATCTTGCAACGTGTTCCTAGGAGTCTCCAACCATCCTATGAATTTTTTATTGTGTATCTAGAATTCCAGCTACCATCCTCCACAGTAAAGACCACAATAAACTAGATTAAAACAAACTTTTGATTAAGGATCCAACAGAAAATAGATATCAGTACATACTTGATGAGGCCTATGTTTAATAATTCCACTTCTTCTGGAGACCAATATGCAGGTGACCCTGACACATGCACGAACCTCGGCATTGGTTCACCAACAACAGATCCTGCAGGGTATCGAGCTAGAGTTGTTGCATCCATATGATTGATCATGCTGGAGTCAGCAGACATAAACATGCTGGCCATGCTGCCATTTTCATTCAAGCTGCACAGGTCACTAGAAATCATCCCCGTTGAGCTATTCATCGCGCCTAACTGAAAAGAGACCATGCGAGGATGATGAAACAAAGGGTTCATGCTTTCTTGGTGAAGACCATTGTTAGAATCAGACGCCATCCACTGAAGTCGCCAATTTGTCACGCACTATCCAAAACTACTCCAGGTCACACAACCTGCCCAACCCTCAAGATATCACTGTCAAGATTGTTTTTTGAAGAATCAGTGTGCTACCGATGAAACCAATTTCTAATACCGGGTAGATTCATGTCTTGATTGCCAACAATTTAAACCGATTTCTAATACCGGATAGACGCATCAGTAGCAGCCTCTCCTGCAAAAGAACTCTGCGGAATGGCGTCAGTAAACTTAATCTCGATTCTCAACTTCCAAAACACGATCAGGAATCACGGATAAATCGAAACAACGACAAACAATCCCAAAAGATAAAAAATCTTGATTTTAAAACCACCAAGAACCTCTTGAGATTTGCATTCCCGAATAATATCAAACCAGTCAAGAAACCCGTAAAGAATCTCTTATCCTATTGACATTGATCAAACCCTAACCTCAACACACCAGGGTATAAGAAACACATCTAAGAAACCCAAATCCCCCCAACAATCCCAAACCAACGCAAAGAGATCTCCAAAGAAGAAGGATAGATCAAGAACAGAACAGAATGACAACCTTCGGACGCTTACCTTCCTCCGTCACATTCCAGCGGCTCCTCCTACTCCTCGAGGGGCACAGACAACGGAAATCTACCATTCGAACCTTTTACTCCTTTTGCCGCACCGATACTCTTTTCCGCCCTCTCCAATGGCAAGGGGCAGAAAAGACCGCCCTTTTCACCAAGCGCGGAGATCGGCAGCAACGGATCTTTGGAGTTCCAAAGCAGGGGAGGAATCCCGACAACAGAATTAGATGCCAAGCCTTCTCTTCCCTCCCGCACCGCCCTTTTTCTTTGTCACCTCTTTCTTCTCAGTTCTTCTCTCTTTTCCTTCCCTATTCCTCGAATCTCGCTTGTTCTTTGGATTCCTCCCGTTCGATCGATCGCGTACCTCCTCTTCCTCCTCCTCTCCGCGAGATCAGGCTTCTGGCGACTGGCAAAAGTGCCCATCCCGTTCCGCTTCCACCCTCGACTACTTTGGCTGGGAACAGGGACGCCAATCGCCCGTCAATTTTAGGTTAATTACGTCCCTGCCATTTCGCGGCAAAGTGTCAAGTTCTAAACGAGACAGATGGCGTGATCAGCACCGCCGGATCATCCCCATTGTAAGACGCCCCCTTGCAATATGATGGCCCGCCGATCCAGCGGTTGAGATCGCCCAACACCGGATCGGCCCTGTTCCGCGCACCGCGAGGGAATCTCGAATCCGGTTGTGGTCACCGCACCGCTTAAAAGGGGCAATTTTGTTAAGATTCGCCAGAAAGAATTTCTCGTTGCTCGCCCGTACCTACCAGCACTGTGATTAGAAACAGCAGTGGGTCCCAACGTGGGGCTGTGGACCCCGTTACGTTACCCAGAGATCGATGACGGTGCTTAAAAGGCTGGGTAATGTAACGGTTTCAGCGATCGGAACGAATCTGGGTGTGATCACCGCACCGTCCAAAAGAAATCAAAAAGTTGGGGTCCCGAACTGTTAAGATTCTTCGGAAGAAACGCAACCCACCCTTTCGACGACTCTACCACCTACCGGCCTTGCAATTGGACGAAGCCGAGGGTCCCAACACGGGAGGAACGCTGCGATGGGTGCGCCGGATGGTGAGACGACGGTTCTGGTGCGTGGAATCTTTAACGCCAGAATCCAGCGGCGCGAGCGACGGCAAAGGAAAGGACGGAACTGCTCGAAATAGCGGAGCACGTGGTCGATGGCCTTGGACGTGATCCCGCGGAGGCACACCCGATCGGAGAGACGGAGATGAGCGGGCAGCGGTTCAAGCGATGGAGGGAGGAAACAGCGTCTGTGGCCAGTGGAGGAGTGACACGTGGGTATATCGCAGTGGCTGGGGATGGCGGCAGAAAGGGTAGCGGCGGGCGAGAGTCAAAGGGGACCTGACATGGTATTCCATTGCAGCGCAAGTGGCGGTTCCATAAAAGAAAAGAGGAAACAGAGGAGAGGAGAGAGAACGAGAAGACAACGACCCACCAGGTTGTACTTGCACCTTAAAATGTTCCTTTTTCTCTCTCTTCCATACCACACAGGACACTCGGTGTATCTGATACTGCTGTGATTTAAGTTTCTGTGACCAGATAAAAGTTTTTAGAATTGCTAAAGGAAAATTATGATATTAACTTTTTGATGATTTCTTAGCCTTCATTTCTATAACATAATTATATTTTTTTTTTATAATAAAAATTATTTAATTTTAATTATTTTATTTCGAAGCAAAAATAACACGGTTTATGTTTTTCAAATATTTACTACCAACAGGAGATAGATTCTAAAAAATATTGGAATGCCACATAGATTGGCAGTCATAGTCCAAAAAAAAAAACAGCTAACATATTCTTTAATTTGATCAGACCTAATTCTAGTTATTTTTGTTCGAACACAAATTTATTCATAAATATTTGTTCATCTTAATTTAATACTTAATATCAAGAGACATAGTACTCTTTTAGATAGATTCTAAAATTCAAGAAACATGTTCATAAACACAAATATTCACTATAAACAATCATCCATAAGTAAAATCATCACATCTACAAATTCTCTAATTCAACTGACGATATCAATTTAGAAACAACCCTTATGTAAATATATATTAATGATGAATAATCGACACATTAATTTTATTGAGTCTAGATTGTGGGTTATACATATGATAAGGGACCATTTGGTTGATCGATCATTGGTGCGACCCTTATACTCGCGAGGAATTATCTACTTTGTGTGATGAGTGTTCCCGCACGGTTTTGTCGCTTAGGTGCAAGTCTTGGACCCTCATTCTAACGCCAATCTGATAAAGGGTCCATTTGATCGATCAGTCATTAGTGCGGCGAGGAATTATCCGTTTTAGACAATATGTGTACCTGTACGATTTTATCATTTCGGAACATGTGAGCTCCAAAAGATACATTTAAAGATAAGAGAGATATGACGAACTTATGAGTCATTGGTTCCCGTACTCCTTAACTAATGTACGACTATAAAGACTTATCAATATGAAAGCTTAAATCAATAAATTAAGACGTAATGTTAATTTATATTCTTGAGGATGAGTTTGCAAACCACCTTTAGACATTCAAACATAACTCAGAATTTATTCCTTGGAGATAAACATCCATTGATTCTCTTCGCAGGATCAAAATCATCATCAGGAATCCAATAAAAAGAAAAAATGTGATGCCACAACCCCCAACAGAGAAATTCTAGTCAGCAAAACGAGACAGGATTAAGACGTGATTCGATGGAGAAAAGCACAAGCAGTAGGCACCACAAAACCAAAAAACTCTTAACAGTGTCAGCAAGTTGGAAGCAGAGATGACACCACCACCAAATCGTAGCGTTACATAAACACAATAAAGTGATAGAAAAGGTGTCAAACAACTCTTCTTTTAGAAGGGATGCCATCAATATCTAAACCACTGCCACTTTAAACGAAGGAACATAAACCAAACGGAAACGAAATGCTATGGATATGTAAACAAAAACCAGTCGCTGTTGGTCTCATCTCAAGTTGTTTCGGTGTTCCAAAGAACCCGATGTTGGCGATGGGGATCTCAACTGCCACCAATAAAACTGCCTTTATAGCTAACACAAAAAGCTTCCATGTTTTTATATTAGGACGAATTCCCTACAAATAAAAAAAAAATTCTCTTTTTCGATTTTGATTTTTTTCAATCGATGACCCCTACTTTTGGTAATCATGTAGATTCTTTTATCCTTTTTTGTCATCGCTTCTTTCTTCGTCGTCAATCCTTCCTCGTCATCTTTATCCGTCGTCGTCTTCTCCATCTCCCTCCATGTGCTCTTTTTTCTCTTCTTCCTCATGGTGATGGGACTTCTAGATGAGAGCATGGATTGAGGCGACGATAGACACGGGAGTAGATTTATATGAATGTTTGAATACTCGTTTTTCACATGCTAAATATCGTGAGTTGAATAGATGGAAGTGGGTAATCCTATAAAACGAGCGAACCGAAGTTGGAGCTTACAAATAATAAAAGGAATGACAGGTTCTCATCAGACGATCAAGTCAGAACGTGTTTCCACTGACGAAAAAACAGGACGAAGCAACACTACGTCAATAACGAACATCTCTCTTTTATAATGTTAGGAAAGATACTCAGAATCTACGATCCATTTTGTTATCTTTGTGACTCTCAAGTTTTGATTTCCTTGTGCAGTGCTTGTCATTAGCAGTCTGAGTGTTGGATCAAAAGGGGACTATGCTGCAAAGATCTCAATCGCATTACCTGAGACTTTAACGAAGAAAAGATAATAATTTGTCAGAATCAGACAGATAATTAATCGAACCATTCATTACTTTGTAAATTCTTGAAGTATATTTTCCTTTTTTTTTAATGAGGGTTTACAGTTCTCCCAGCTTCAAAGTTGGAGTCCGGCTCTGATGCCGAACCCAACCCACGGCGGGCCACGAAGAAGAAGAATAAGACATCAAGTGCCGGAGAAGAAGCTATCCCCTGAAGTCGCAGAACGCAGTCCGAGCAAAGCTTCCATGTACGTTTCCCCCCACTGATCTCAACTGCTACCACTTTTCCCGGTAGTTTACCAGTATCCTCGCCGGAAGCAGAATGGGGCTCTTGTGGGCCCCATGACAGCCAGGTGATGCCGCCAAAAATAGGTACAGAAACGTATATATATATATGTATATATATGTCTCGTATCTATCATATATTCCATATACACCACGGCATGCTATATTTACGATTCCCCTTATTAAATTGGTTTCGAATATACATATGCGTCTGTTATCAGAGTGAGCTTGGCAGGTAAAGGTCAAGCCTTGGCCGTACCGAGGGAACTCTTGTGATGGTCCAATCTGGAGAGCTGCTCCTCTACGGAAGATCTACTATGATGTGATCATCAAATCCTGCCGCACCACTTGCTCCCTGTCCATCCTCGCATCTTTCTCGCTCCTCCATGGACCACCGTTTGACCATGGCAGGCAACACAGCTTATCCCTTCTAGCTATTCCCAAGACATTTCTTCCTCATCTTACGCGAACAAGAAGAAAACGTGAAACCAGGCATCCATCCTACATGGGTTCCGTCAGTGAACAGGCGGCTGCTATCGCATCCGGCTGCATAACCGGGACACATCGGACGGCCGAACGGGCTTGAGCAGGAAATCTACAGCTCCTTCCTCCAAACACCTGAAACCAAACCACCAGAACACCGCGTCAAACGCTTGGCTTCCGTAACAGCACTCGATCACCACCTTGGAAATGGTCAGTCATCACCTGTTGATCCTGTTGGGGACGTTCTCCGACGACATCACGACCACGGGGATCTCCCTCAGTTTGGAGGACTCCTGTTGCAGATCGAGTTCCATTACCAGCCATGTAAAGATGTTAGTACCGAGTAGGGTAACGAGGAACCTTTTCGTAAGGAAGTGCGTTGACTGACCTTGACACTCTTGAGAAGCTCATATCCTGTCATCTCAGGCATCCAATAGTCCGTAATTATCATGCTAATGTTCGGCTCCTACATAAAGTTAATTCAAATTTCTATCAATACAATGGAAATTTCGTATCTTTTTGGTGGCAAAAGAGCATAACCATACCAGTGTTAACAGCTCCAATGCTCTCTTCCCACTGTCTACCGTGGTCACTGCAAAAAGAACAGAACTTCCTCCGTTACCATCTTCTTCGTTCTGAAACAGAGAAGCAGAGCATATGCCATACCTCTGTACTTGGAGCTGCGAAGGATCTTAGCGATCAACGCTCGGTCGACGGAGCTGTCGTCCACCGCCAATACGTGTATCTCCTGCTCTCCCCTGCCCGCAGCGTACGACGACATAGCGAAGAAGAAGAATAAGAAGAGTGAAGGCTGGGGAAGAAGAAGAGGGAGGAGGTCGCCGCTGGGTCACCGTATGTAGTATCTCCACTCACACGAGAAAAAAGGAAGCAAAGAGAATAAAGAGCAGCAAATCCCCACCAAATCAATCCAGAATCCCACGCCACTCCTTCCACCCAAAACCAGCGGCGACGTACCACAACATCCCTCTCCCTCTCTTCGCACCATATCTTCCGGTTCTTGCCACGAAGCAAAACCTGCCACCCAAACGGGGGGGCCCACCCGCTACAACGAATCCCTGGGATTGGAGGAGGTTGTCGGATGTGCCACGCCACAAGAGTTTGAAACTTCGACCGTGATGCGGTCCAGAGCGTTGACTGACTCGTCGAGTCATCCATCGAGATTATGCTGTGCCCGCCATATCCAGCCGGACTTGGGGATCCCCCAAAGATTCGGTCGGAGCCTTTGTGGAGCGGGATAACACGGGGATGGGAGGGGTGTTAGGATAAACGGACGGTTGAGATCCTTAGCGGTCCTCCACGTGTTGTCCTGAGCGAGGGTGGAAGATCTCGTGGCCCACCGAGCCAGCCAACGAGGAAAGATTCGGCCGACAAGGAGATCCAATGTTTTAAATTGGGTGGGGAGGGAGGGAGGGAGGGATTGGTTCGGTCCGACGCGGGACTCGCGGTTGTCGCGTATGCGGGGCCCAGACGTGCTGCCGATTCAGGAAGGTGGGAATAAACGGACTGTTTCGAGATGATCGACCCCGCGTTGATCCGAGGGCACGTTGACCACTGCAGTTCACGTGTCAATGTCGCAGGTCGACAACTGGCAGTGGGTCCCGGTGTTTTTTTCTTTGTGGTTCATGTGAGGGCTTCATTTCGGTCTTCAGATCCGGAGGCTCGTCCGTCATCATAGCGATTACACTGTGTCGTACAGCGAGGCCAGCATTCATAGCCCAAGAAACCTAAATTTTAGTTTAATTATCCTTGATTGTGGCTGATCGAATACCCCACGTAATCTTATTTAATAAATGCTATTATTATGCTCTCGATATGATGCTTTGAATGTGTATTATATTACATTATTTGATTTTTTAATCATATACAATTTCGTAATATTTCTTACTATCGACGATTAAGATCGGATTGTTGCCAGATCCCTTATCATTTATAATTCTCTTCATGCACGTAAGCAAAATACATTGTCAAGTTACTATGGGGTCCGGTTCAACTCTGACAATACCCGATCGCCTGGATCAAACCGTTATCGCCGGATCGATCCGAGCTGGAAACCCGGATCAAAAATTGGAGGGTTGAGTCAACCCGAACCGGGTCCAGACTCGGCCGAACATTACCCGACCGGTATCACCCCCAACCCTAATCGCGAGCGTTACATCGAACGGCCATTATAAAGGGAAAATAGACTCGAATGGCGAAGCTGGCTCGCTTTGAGGCGACCACTCGAGTCACCGTCTTACCCGCGTCGATGGCTCGGGCATTCCCAAACCGGAACGCCGAGGGATCGAGTCGGCTCCTCCTCCTCATAGCCGCCAACATGCTCATCGCGTCGTGCGTCTCCGTCACTCGCTCCCTCCCCACCCGGCTCTCTTACGCCCCTCGCCATCTCTGCCTCCTCGCCGCCGCCTCCCCCAAACCCGTCCAGAACAAATCCTTTCCTTGCCCTCTTTGGTCCGCCTCCTTCTCCTTCTGCCTCGACCGCCGCCCGAAATCCACCACCTCCTCTGCCGCCCCCCCGCCCTCTTCCATGGCCTTCGCTGCCGACAGCCTTGATTCGAACCCCCTCCTCCACGACTTCGCCTTCCCCCCCTTCGATGTGGTCGAGCCGAAACACGTCCGCCCCGGGATCCGCGAGCTCTTGAGGAAACTCGTACGGTCCTCTTCTCCCTCCCCCCTTGCATTGGTCGATAGATATTTAGGGTTTCAAGTGATGAACTTGTTGGGTCTGGAGCGTTGCAGGAGAGCGATCTGGAGAATCTGGAGAGGACGGTGGAGCCGACATGGCCGAGGCTGGTGGTGCCGCTGGAGAAGATCATGGATCGACTTCAGGTGGTCTGGGGAATCGTGAACCATCTGAAGTCCGTCAAGGATTCGCCGGAGCTCCGATCTGCTATCGAGGAAGTCCAGGTTCGATTCATTTATTTCTTTGACGGGATCTCGTCGTTACTTATGTGGCTTGTATCCGCTTTGGTTGATCGATCCCACTTATAGTGTATTTCGATGCAAATGTTGAATCTTGGGCCATCGATCAATGGCATTTTATGTTAGGCATATTTCCCTGTGCCGTGTATTTCGTCTTTGTTTACATGTCCAGGAAAGTTGCTACATTTTTTATCACTCTCTGTTTTGTGTTGGTACTAGGCATTTAACCAATTGAAACTATGAATATAATGCTCCATTCTATCTCGAGAATTTCTTTTGCAAGATTCTCTTATAGATTTTGCTTTCTAGTTTATTGTGTTTGCTACTTATCTCGTTTATCTCTGAGATTGATATTGCAAATCATGTTTGAACAGCCAGAGAAAGTGAAGTTTCAGCTGAGGCTGGGACAAAGTAAGCCTATATATGATGCATTTAAGGCGATTCAAAATTCTTCATCATGGTCAACCCTAAGCGATGCCCGTAAACGTATAGTGGAAGGTAATATGCCATATTTCATTATGGACTTTTTATTAGGTTGAACGGTTTTGCGTTCTAGAGTAATTTCTTCTTCATCTTTCATGCATGACTTATCTGGACTCATAAAGCAATTTTGTCGTTATCTTTTCTTCTGAGACGAACATTGATCCTCTTAATTGGGAAAAAGAATGTTCTCATCTGATCTGAACTTTTATACCTTTTGATATAAAGATAGATGATTTTGGACAGCATTTCTAGGGTATTGAAGAACTTAAAATCTAAAAATTGAAGGTTGTTCCAACCAATTCCGACAGTCAAAAAGTTGAGGAAGGTATCTGGCCCTTGAAAGAGGAATAAAGTCCATATCCTTTGCAATGTTTCTATGGCAAGTAGAACTTTTGTTTAATAGCACATTGCAAAAAACCTAGCTAGAATTATGAGTAACAAAATCCACGTCTTTCACAATGTTTCTATAGAAAGTAGGAGAACATTCTTAGACAATAGCTAACTGGAGGTTTTTAACAGCATATTACCAAAAACATAGCTAGATTGTGAGTATTGAGCATGATAGCAGATTGAACAAATATAAACATTATCTAAAGGAATGATTATTATCACAGTTTCTCTTTTATTATTCAATCAATACAGGCAAGTCTTTTTTTCTTCTCATATTTCAAATAATTGAAATACACATAAAAAATCGATATATTTTATGTATACACATAGAAAATTGGAATAATTAGTTTTATTGGTTATTTAGTGAAATAAGTTGGGAGCATTATTCCTTGTTATGGGGGTTAACATTTAGGAAAAAAAACACTCAGATGTTACATCCTCGGTTGGGAAACAAAAATTAGGAAACTGTCTTTAGTTCTGGTATATTTGGTCTGACTTAAATGTGAGGCAAGATCTTGGTCTATCACATTTCAATGAGTTGAGTGTTTTGTTGTTTGTTATATAGGTGCACAGATACATTAATTACCTATTCTTTCCAGTTAAGTCTTATCATCATTCATTTATTTGTATCAGTACAAGAATTTACAAATTAGACTAATGTAGTTTCCAACAGATTGCTTTTCTTATTTTCTTAAATTCCCTTTCCTTTTTGCAGCTCAGATCAAGGAAGCTGTTCTTAGCGGTGTTGCCCTTGAAGATGAACAGAGAAAGAAGTTTAATGAAATTGAACAAGTAAACTGAGTACCTTGACACCTATTTCTCTAATATCTTGACTTATGTGGAGGATGATTGCTTTGATGATTTCATTCAAATTTTGGCAGTTTTGCTCAAATGTCAACAAGTAGTTTGCAGGCTGACCTGTCAAATATTTGGGCCTTGTTTATATATCATGTATTGGAAGTTCAGAACCCTTGTGAGTTAACTAGGCAGATAATCTGAATCATTTTGGTTTGTTAGACTTTCTTTCAAGTAATGCTAATAAGTTACTAAAAAAGTAACATACATGCCCTGATTTAACACAAATAAACCTTGATGTGTTTGGTAAAGTTCTTGACATGCTGATGTTAATAATTGGACTAAGGCCTCTTTTCTTGTGCTAATGTGATGTGACATGACTGAGTCGGTGAACTTACTCTTGGACATGATTGCTTGAGGAGTTCCTGTTGGAATGTTCATATATTCGAGTATAGGGCATTGAATATGCATTTGTAAAGTTAGCAAAATATGATCTTTGATTGTCACTAGTAAATGCAATGTCAAAATGAGTATCATAATGACTACAATATTGTATGTCTGATTTGAAGAAAAACGATGTGTGCTGTGTTTGTGGATGATTATTTCAAATAAGTTAGTTCCTTGTAACTGATATTTTTCTTTCCTTTTGTTGCTTCCTAAAATGACAAGGAATATATGTTGCTGTTAAAGCAACAAGATTTTGATGATTGGTAAGTCCAACCTCTAAGGATCCATGAAATGAATCCCTTATTCATATGTCAAATGAACTTTTTTGCAGGAGCTTGAAAAACTATCTCAAAAGTTTAGTGAAAATGTTTTGGATGCTACAAAAAAATTCGAGAAATTAATTACTGATAAGAAGGAAATCGAAGGATTGCCAGCTACTGCACTTGGTCTGGCAGCACAGACCGCTGCGTTAAAGGTAGTTCACAATTTTTAAAATAGGTGGCAAGTGCATGTATGCCTCTACTGCTAAGTTTCAGATTTTTTTGTCTTTATTTCTATATTGATTCCTTTTGGTTCTAAATTTTCTTTGTGTTTTGTGTGTTTGATCAGATTATATGTTGGCCATATCTTTAATTGTAAAGAATTTCAGTGAGATATGATTTCTTATTTGAGGGCTATGAATTGGAGGAATTACTTTACTGGTTACTAGTTATGATTGATAATGTGGTTATGTCGTTAAGCCAAGTAATCAAATAGGACAATGCTGTAACTGTTTAATTTGCTACTTTTGGGTCTTGTGTAATAGGAAGTTTAGTTGTCATTTCTATAAAACAAAGTTCTCTGGCTAATGTTTCAGAGTTATGATAATAGCTTTCATGCTGGGTTGATTCCAGATTTTAGTTCTCTCCTGTTTGTTTTCCGCCAATGTTACCTTGTATTCATTCCTGCTACTCTTCCAACTATTTGTCATTCTATCTCAATCCATCTATTTCTTTATATTTAATTTTCTTAACTTTACACTCTATCTTGCCATCTACCACTGTGGTTGCTGCACTAATGACCTCAACTGGATTTTAACACCAATCGCTAGCCCAATGGCTTTACTCAGACGGTCCAGCATTAAATTTACACAATTTGTTCATGATTGACTTTGGATCCATCTTTATAACCAGAAATATTTTCTATTTGAAAGAGCAACAAGTTGTGCTTATAATACATTAATTCATTAAATACTCTTTTATGGTCAGGGTCATGAAAATGCTTCTGCTGAAAATGGGCCATGGATGATTACTTTAGATGCTCCAAGTTATATTCCTGTCATGCAACATGCAAAGAACCGCTCTTTGCGGGAAGAAGTTTATCGTGCTTACGTCATGCGGGCATCTAGCGGAGATCTTGATAACACTCCTATTATTGGTCAAATTCTCAAATTGAGGCTGGAAAAGGCTAAAATTCTTGGATACAAGAACTATGCTGAGGTATGATGACAGATTATTTCAAGTGATGTCTTTTATTTATGCAGCATATGATTTTCCTGTTTTTCTTTTTCTTTTTGATGTAGGTCAGCATGGCAATGAAAATGGCCACAGTTGATCGTGCAGCAGAGCTTCTCGAGAAATTGCGTAGTGCTTCTTGGGATCCTGCTGTTCAAGGTATTAAGTGCTATTGATTCATGTTAAGCTAGTTTTATTGAGAAAAGTATAATTAGTGTAGAAGATAGAAATCAATAGAATAGTGCATTTATGTTATTAAAAAAATCTTGTGTATATGTGCAATACACATCTGCTTACAGATCTTTTCTCAAGGAAATTTTCCTTGAAGCGTTTAAGTAAAAGATTTATTTTTCATCCTGAACATTCAATGCCACATTTGCAAGTGCCTGTGCTGAAGCACGATGACAGATAGTGTGGTTTCAACCATTGGTGGGAAGTTATTAACAGAAAAGCTTTACCCTTTTCTTGGCAATATTGGCAAAAAAGGAAAAGAATTAAAAGATGATACGGATTTCAATCTGAAATTGAAAAGGAGAACTAGTTCTGACTCCTATCATGTGATAAATACCCTTGTCTTTGGCTTCGTGTTGGCACAAGGTTTCTACATGGATTGACGCAACCAGCATGGCAGTACTCGGTCTTTTGTAATTGTGTATCACAATCCTATCTCTGAATCTTGAAACTGTCTCAGGAGTAACTCATCTGTTCGTTGAATCTCACATTTTTAGTGTGCATATTGAAATTTTATTGGGCTTTAGATCAGCTCATTGAATGTCATAAGGAGACTGTTTTGTCAAATCCACTGATTGCTGCTTTTTTGTCCCTCCTTGGCTTCCATGGAACGTCTTATGGTTCTTTTGATATTGCTTAAGAAATTTCTTTTGTATCTCCTAATTAAACTAACTCTTAGACAAATTAGTTACTTGGTGACTTCTATTTGCAGTGCCTTGCTTGTGAGCATATCAAGAAGGTAGCTTTCTGGAGAGGCTAGAAATATTAGCTCTGGTTTGAGCTTGGGAAATTGTTCACATTTAAAAATATGGTAGATCTTCTTGATTCATGATCGTGTTCTAAATTCAGAGAGGGGTTCTACCATTATTATTAGTTTTAACAAACAACAAACATAAAAGATAAGTAATGATTGTTCAAGAACTCCTTGCTGAGTGCTTTGAAAGAGCATTTACAAAAGTTATAAATTCAGAGAGGGGTTCTACCATATTATTATTAGTTTTAACAAACAACAAACATAAAGATATGCAATGATTGTTCAAGAACTCCTTGCTGAGTGCTTTGAAAGAGCATTTACAAAAGTAGAAGCAATGCAAATGTGTCCGTAAGTTTGCTTCCCCTACACTCCAGTTGGACATTTGCAAAACTGACTATATGTTTTAAAGTTAATAGAGAAAGGCCAACTTTCAATCTTTTATTAGTAGAATGAAACTTGTGGTATTGCACCAGTTAGCTGGAGGACTGTAATTCTGGGTGTTCATTTTCCTCAGATTCTTTTCCAATATATTGTCAGTGGCAAAGTTTATGGAAACAGTATGATGGCTAGGTTGTTCTTTTGATGCATGCAGATATGGAAGACCTTAAGACTTTTGCTGGAAATGCTGGTGCTGCCGAAGCTAATCAATTGACCCATTGGGATATTACGTTCTGGAGTGAAAGGTTACGGGAGTCAAAGTATGACATAAATGAGGTCTGCCTATGGTGCCCCTTGTTCGTTGCTTGTCTACCTCTCTTCCCTCTATTTGTACAAGTTACAACAATATCTTGCTGCGATCTTATTAATCTGTAGCATTTTCTTCTCGAGGTCATGACATTAATGAGAATAAATTACCATATTATTTGATGTACTGGAGACTCTTCTTTAACATTAGCATATGATTTTCAATAGGTCGAAATTGATTTTGTACTAAAGAGATTGAAATTACTTGCTGAGATCGGATTATTTTTCTCTCTTACAGGAGGAACTGCGGCCATATTTCTCACTGCCAAAGGTTATGGATGGTCTTTTTGGCCTTGCTAAGAAGCTTTTTGATATTAATATTGAAACAGCAGATGGGCTAGCACCGGTAAGACCATTCCTGTATTAGGTTTTGGTGATGCATAATATTACTTGGCATATCTTGTCATCATCTCTTTTATGTTTGGCCAGGTTTGGAATAATGATGTTAAATTTTACTCTGTCAAAGATTCTTCAAACAATCCAATTGCCTACTTCTACTTTGATCCTTATTCACGGCCTTCTGAAAAGCGTGGTGGAGCTTGGATGGATGAGGTGTTTGCTCGTAGTTATGTACTTGCACGTGATGGTGCTCCTGTTAGGTTGCCTATTGCACATATGGTGTGCAATCAAACACCACCTGTTGGTGACAAACCTAGTCTAATGACATTCCGTGAGGTAATTTTCATCTTCATCCACTTTTAAATGGACCAAGGAAATAACTATAAGTAACGCTTATAATGGCATATGCAATATTGCAAGAACACTTCTATATTGTGCTGGGTTTATTTTTTTCTTGAGAAACTGAATTGAATATCTGATTAGGAGTTGAACTTCATGGTAGTTATCTCCTTTGTTAGATCCTAGTTGTTGAGATATTAATTATTCCATAGTTCTTTCTTTCTGTTGTAGGTTGAGACTGTGTTCCATGAATTTGGTCATGCACTTCAGCATATGCTTACTAAACAAGATGAAGGGCTAGTTGCGGGAATTCGGGGTATAGAATGGGATGCGGTTGAGCTTCCATCACAGTTCATGGAAAACTGGTGCTATCATAGGTACTTCATTATTATGAAATTACAAATCTTTTGCATTGTATTTGGGAATAATCTGGCCCTAACACTTAATGTTAAAAGATAACTTATTGTTGAATATATAAATTTGTATAAATCTTTTGTGAATTTTAAATTTGATATTGATTTATAAGATGCTGTTAACATTTAGTGCTGCTTGTATCTGCCATGCTTTTCTGCTGTCGACTTTTGGAAGTTGTGGCATTTTAATAGATAATTTGTCAGGATTATATTTCTTTCACATCTTTGAAGATGTAGTCTATATGTGAAACTAATTACCAAGGAAAAAAGGGGTCATTTTCCACCATTCCTGTCATTTGTTTTTTCTTTGAAATTAAACCATGGATTTACTGTTAATTTCATGCCTGCTGTTGCACTGGTTGGTTTTTGATAAAAATTCTTAGCCTTCTTGAAAGATTAATTTCTCTTGATGGTGCCTGTTTCAATTCCTTGGACATCTGTCATTCTTTTGGATTTGGTTGATTTTTTAGCAGGAAAACACTGTTGTTCATCATTGTATTTTGATAATGATGAAGCATGTAAACTAGTATCTTCCTATTTTTCCTTCTTTTAAGTTCTTATTGCATTCATCAATCCATTTTTTTTTTCACTCACCAAGTTGTTTGATTTGGATATGGAAGAAAAGTACTTTTTTGTTTGTTTTATGACAAGTTTGGCATGAAACCATACCTTGAAATTGAAAGGAGGAAACTATCTGGGTTGATCTAAACAGGATCTTCTTTCAATGATGCAGCTGATCTTTTGCCCTTGTACATATCACCTTAGCATGTGCATGCATATTGGATGGAAATCATTCTTTTTCTAAAGTTAGGTGTTCCTGGGTTGGTTGGTTTGAGATTAGGAAAATATTCTGAATGAATTTTTTTTTTATAATTCTAACATTAAGTAAATTTATGTTTGACAGGAATACTCTTATGAGCATTGCAAAGCATTATGAAACTGGTGAACCTCTTCCAGAAGAAGTGTATCAGAGGCTTGTTGCTGCTAAAACATTTCGTGCTGGCTCTCTGAGTCTTCGCCAGGTTGGTATTCTGTTATTATACTTTATTTTCATGAATTTGTTATCATACATACAAGATGTGTGCTTGTCATTTTCTGATTTATTCCAACCAAAATAGAAAGTCTTGTTTGCTTTTACTTGTTGTTAATGGAACTCACTTTTTTTGCCTTTCTTCTAGAAAAGTGGAAGCCAGCAGCTTCCCTACTTTTGATTGTTTATGCATATTTAACCACTTCAAATTACATTGGCATTTTGAATAGTTTTGAACTTCTCCTTGGTCTTGAAGTTCAAAACCAACATGGATTGTGCCTTAAGCAGGTCAAAATGCCTGAGGTTAAGATTTTATTTATTTTTAAGTGTCAACTTGGTTCATCTGGATGAACAAACCTGGAGTAATTTCTGCAGTTTAACATTTTAGGGGTTTGTAGCTGCCACATCCCTTTCGATGGTCCTATTCCTTCTGTTAAATGCCTCTTTCTGAGCATTCAAGAAATGGATAATAATTGGTTTTTTCTTCTTCACAAATAATTATTAAAATAACTGCTTAAAAATTAGTGTTGTCTTCATCTTTGATTTGCAGATAAGATTTTCCAGTGTAGATCTGGAACTTCATACCAAATATATTCCCAATGGACCTGAATCTATCTTTGATATCGATCAAAGAGTTGGAAGAATGACACAAGTTATCCCTGTCCTTCCAGAGGATAGGTTTCTTTGCAGTTTTAGTCATATATTTGCAGGTTTGTATCACACCCATTCATGTTATCAACTGTGTGTCTTCCGGTCCTAGATATTGTAGTCCTGTTATCCACTAATTGACGTTGTGTTCTAATAGGTGGATATGCAGCTGGATACTACAGTTACAAGGTATATAACATTTTGTAATCACTTAACACTACACTACTGTCATAGAGAGTTGTATCTTTCTATGGCTGTAGTTTTTGGTTCTTTCCTTCTGACTGTATACTTGCTAAGTTGATAATGTGTTCCATAAGCTAAAATACTACTTGATTTCTTTGCTTGTTATGCTGCTTTTCTTGTATACCTGCTGTAGTGTGTTAATGACATTACAATAAAGGCTTCCTCACTAGAAAAATTGACCATTTAAAACTATATGACACTGATTATTTTTTGTCATGTAATACAAACAATAGATTTCTTTGTATTTTTCTCAAGGATTTATCTCCAAACATATCTACTGTTCAGTGGGCTGAGGTGTTGTCAGCAGATGCTTTTTCAGCTTTTGAGGATGCTGGATTAGACAGTGATAAGGTATGTTAGCAGTTTTATTTCTACAAAGGTATACTTTTGTGGGCCACCCGCATGACTCTCTGCTCTACTTATTTTCAACTGATTAACTTATTTGTAAAAATTCTTGTGTATGCATGCATCAATTTTACTAGTCATAACCAATATATCCCTAGTACAACCTTTTCTTTTATAATTCAAGATGCAGTCGAAATGAACATCTTTATAACTCAAATGTAATTGGTCCATCAGACCATTGTTTCTAGTGTCTTAAATCAAATCATGTGGATCTTAGGATCTAAATCTGACGAAGTCTAACCCGTTTGTGCACCCTGCAGATGGATCAATTTAATTTGTTGGATCTCATATTTTAGAATCACTTGTTTGCTGTGAATTAGCATATATGCATGACAATAATTTCTGTTTTTCTGGGGATTTTTAGGGATAAAAATAATATTGGCTTCTGAAGATTGAGTTCATTGACACTTTGATTAGTTGATTCATGTACCACTGGAGTAACAGCTGCATGTGATTTTTTGAGATTTAATCAGTGTCTTGGGCATAAGACATCTCATAGCACAGTTCATGAAAAAGCTAACTGTATACTTGGATGTGATAACCTCTTCCGGTTGATATGTGATTATCCCTTGGATGTGATAACCTCTTCCGGTTGATAAAATTTCTTGTGGAACTTTTGTACAATGCAAGTTGATTATTTGATACATCACTTTCTTCCTTTCAGACCATCAGGGAAACTGGTCACAGGTTTCGGGAAACCATTCTTGCACTTGGAGGTGGAAGATCTCCACTTGAGGTTTGTCACATTGATATTACTGGTCATATAACTGAACTGATAAATGAGCAGGAAACTTGTCTAATGTTCTTTCTTTGTGGTCAAATATTTACTAATTGTGGTTTAATATTTCTCTCTCTACTTCATAAGGCCCTAAAAACCATTCAACTGGTTACTTGAGATTGATCGGGCATCAACCGATCCTTCCTCTGCCTCCTGTTTTGTGCTCTTGATTTCTATAAACAGTTCTGTCGAGCAGCTACACAACTCCTAACCTTTCCTTTTTTTAGTTGAAATTGAGACCTCTTAGGAGTAGAAATCCTCTTGGATTATATTTTTATTGACAGTTTGGGTCGCCCCTTTTTTTTTATTCTTTGATTATCTTGCAGTAGAAAGAATATGTTGGAGAGTCTATCATAATATGGACATATACCCTAAATTCTTGGTGATATCAATGCTAGGTCTTTGTTGAGTTCCGAGGCCGCGAACCTTCACCAGAACCGCTGCTTAGACACAATGGCCTGCTGCCAGTACCTGCCTCTGCTTGATCCATGACCGTTGGACGAACATGTTTCAAGAATTGTCGACAATTGATTCAGTGCACCTGGTGCATCTCCCGAAAAACTTTCACAAAAACAATAAGGTATATTTTTTATTTTGTTGCCAAAGAAACAAAAGGAGATTGAGCGATTGGAATTACTGACACATGGAAACATAGTGCTAGAGAATCTTGTGTCGGGATAAGTTAATCGAACATTTACCTTCTCTCTTCTGAACAATATCTGTTGTGTTTCGTCCTATTACATGTCATCGATTGCATACTACCACAGTTACATTGGTTTTGATTTGGACAGGCAAAAGGGTTTATCCACATGGTTGCCGTGGTTCGATGGCAGAATCGAAACCGTGATTAAGTGTGTAAGGCTTTCCTCTTCCGCGTTGTGGTCTCTTCTATTACCTCTCGTTATCTTGGTTTCTTTATATGCCTTGCTTCTTTCCTCGACTGAGCTTCGTGTCTTATACTTGGGAACGAATCCTTTCGATACTTGGGCTTCGTCTCCATGTGCGGTCATTCTGCAGCCGCGCGCACCGCAGATATGTCTGCAGGACGAAGCCCAAGTCCTACCACTCATTTCCCTACTACAATATATATATATATATATATATATATATATAGTCGAGGCCACCCGTGGCCTGGTCGTTGGTGCCTAATGGCCTGGCTCGGCCTATGGCTTGTACAGTGTTTGATTGTTGATCGGTTCAGGCCCAGATTTCTGGGTTGATTGTTGATCGGTTCAAATCTGTTTAGTAAAAATTAAAATAATTAAGATCCGATTAGATCAATTTAAGATAATTCCAAATTATAAATTTTATGGCACTTCAGATGGGTTCTAACTGGAATCTGATTCAGTTCAAAACAATTGAACGAATTCATGCCAATTACGAGTTATAGTGAGGCGTGATGTGTTTATTATGAATTTGAATGAAATTAATGAAATTTTAAGCTGAAATGAATAATTGACACATAATATCTTTTGAGGACTCTGTTTTCATCAGCCCAATATTGGTAAGATGCCTTCATGTGGTGACTAAATGGGTTAAATGTATCACAGATAAAAGATATTTGCTATCGACAGTGTTGTATGGGTTTCCTTCTTCTTGGGAGAATAATATAGCCCAAGGATTGTGATGACCATGGTATTGACGTGTGACATGATTTGATTGATATTTGTTATATGATTCACTCAATTTTGAAATTTCTTATATAATTAAGCGGATATGTAGGTGGTTCTTGCTGAAGGAGTCCTGGACGTGGTCCCAAAATTATGATCCTAAGATGTTGATTCTGTCACCCAAAAAAATTGACATGTCAAAAAGCTCAAAGATAACAGCTGCATAAATGAAATAGGTAGACACTTACCATGGTAAAATATTTGTGGGCATCAGACAAGAGATCCTCGGTGGGTCTCAAGTATTATTGGCCCTCTGCCAAAGAAGCACTGATTCCAAGTGATGGCCTCACTTGAAACTCCTCCCATGGTTGGTTGGAACTATTCGGGTTCTAGCTTGGGAAGCAGATCTCCCCATCACCTGTCAACCATCCTGTTGTCGATTCATAGTGATAGGATCTTGACCGGATAGGTAGAATCTCTACCGTCGCTAAAGGTAGCGAGCCATGTGGGGTAGCTGACGGTCTTGCCCCTAAAGCATCGGAGTGACGGGAGATGAGGGGTTGTGGTTGTTGTTGTTGCGATGCCTCAAAGCTAGGGGTCTCGGCCCACTAAAGCATCAGAGTCCGAGTTGAAAGACTTTGCACTAGGTGGCGGAGCTACACCACACAATGGATTCGCTTGTGCTGGGAGGGCAACCTCTATTGGAGTAACTGACTTGGCTCCTTTCAAGGTTGACGAGGATGATGTCTTGTCTAAGTTTAAAGTGTTGGAGGAGGAAGCTGAGGAAGATATCGCAAACTTTAAATTGGGCTGTCGGGAGGTCTTGAGAGTTCGTTTGCAAAGTTTTTTTATTATGAGGGTAGGTAACAAATCCGGAAGCAACTTATGGGTATTTATAGGAGGGGAAGATGATATTTCGCTTGCTCGGTCATCTCTTCAACTCCCGAATGCTTCGAGTAAAGTAGGACATATGACACCATCAATACGGCCCAAGGCACACGATA
This sequence comes from Musa acuminata AAA Group, assembly GCF_036884655.1. NCBI lineage: Eukaryota > Viridiplantae > Streptophyta > Magnoliopsida > Zingiberales > Musaceae > Musa > Musa acuminata. Next base: position 5,668,744 of record NC_088338.1, on the reverse strand, counting down.
ATATCTTGAGGCCCCATTGATCAAATGGAATATCCTCATGATTATAACAGAATCTATCATAATCTACGCAATGGCCATTCATCAAAAGTCATTTTGCCATGACCTCTCTTTATCGGTGGGTATAACATGTGCAGCTATATCTGGATTCGCTCAAATTCTCCCACTCACTGATGGGGTGGCGTACCCTACAAGTGCATCGACTGAACCCTCCCACCGTCATACGATAGTGGCATTGCTAACATGCGCCATTGCACATGGCCTTGTGGCCCTTCATGCGCCATCGCACCTGGCCTTATGGCCCTTAATACGCCACCACATATGATTGTTTTATCCTATTGTGCCTCACACCCAGTCCTATGGCCCTTCATGTACCACCGTTCCAGGTCGCTTGACCCTATCATGTCACCACACCCAACCTTGTGGCCCTTTGTGTGTGCCATCGCGCCTTGTCACCTTACCCTATATGTTTGAAAACCTGGATAGAGCATCATATACACAATGGAAGAACAAAAAAAATAAAATTTCAGACTTAAAAAAAAAGGTTTAATCGTTATACGAACATTAGTGCATGAAACAAAACGCAAAATCGAAAACTGTGTGCGTCAGGGCAGATTTTTTACCTAGGGAGATCGTATATCATTGTAAAACCTCAGATCTACAAGAGTGGATGGAGGTCAATTGTCCTCTTCTTGTTGTCCATACACCTCAAATATGGGTTGTTGGCCGAGGAGGAGAGGGAGGAGGAAAATATAAGGTAGCAACTAAAAAGAATATATCTTATGCCCTTTTGGTTCTCTCTTATTTATAGAGGACAATGTCAACTTAACTATAATGAATCCTACCTTGTGGGATATTAGATCTCCATCAAAATACTAAAGCCTCTTGGATTACTCGTGTCTAAAATAACTCATACATTTTTAAAAACGTAGCATATAAGCCCCTCCTGTCAAGTCTAAATTAACAAACGTTAGAGTTTATTTATGTGGTATGTTGACTCATAATAAATTATTAATATAATGACATGTGTAATTTAAGTTTGAAAAATAGTTAAGATTTATCTCGTCAAGGAAGAAGAAGAGATGGAGGTCGTGGTGACGAATGAAAGAGGAGAGGTAGAGATAGGAGAGGCCGAAGGTGGAAGCGAGGGAGAGCTAGACCACCACGTTATAGGCACGACAGGTGAGAGCACAAGAGAGGATGAAGTAGGAAGCAGAGGGGACAAAGATGACTAAAAGAAAGAAGAGGGACTAGGAGACCACTACATGCATAGTATCGGATTGATCGGCGCATAGCCACCTGAGGTAGGATTGTAAGCTCCTGAGCTCATCGTCAACGCCGAAGAGGTTGCATGTGTACGATGCCTTGCTAGGCAATAGCGGCTCGGTGCTGCTGTTGGTGGTCGCTTTCACGATGATGCCTCCTCCCACGATTGATTGTGGTTTCAATTTTTTTAAAACTTAAATTATATATGTCATTATATTAATAATTTATTATGAATTTATATGTAATGTCAGTAAACTATAAAGTATCGATACATTGCGTGCACGAGACACCAACTCATATCGACAATAAATAGGAGCATTAATTTGAATCAGATTCCTCTTTTTTACTTCTCGTACGTAATCAACTCAACAAGCAAAATTTCAAGTTGGGTTTGGTTGTCATGCCATGGCAGCGATCCGAAACTCAAATCGGCTTGGGCTAATCGACTCGACAAGCAAAATCCCAGATTGGGTTCGGTTGTCATGCCACGTCAGCGACTTGGAACTCGAACTGACTCCGGCTAATCAACTCAACAAGCAAAATCCCAAATCAGGCCCCGAACCGAATCCACGAACAAGTCCCAGCCGCCCGTTCCGCTCGCTCTCGCCTTCGCCACATCCGTTCTTCTCCTGTTCTACCGTTCGCTGCCTCTCCTCGTCGGCTCCCGGTCTCTTCCAAACCCTACCATCTCTGCAGCGGTCCCTTCTCCGCTCCTCGAGTTGGTCGCGGTGGAGTCGTCCGCGTCCCTCGATTGGGACTGCGGATCCAGCTAGCGACCTCCGTAACCGAGATCCTCTGTGTCCTCGCGTCTTGGATGGTTCATGCTGGGGGTTCGGTTGGCGTCCCGTGGCGGAATCCATGTCTAGCTCCGCATATGACGTGAATCGCGCTGCGCCTTATCGGATTGGGTCCGGCGCGTGTGATGTCGGCGCCGCAGGATTTTCTCGGGTTGGTTCTTCCGCAGGTTTGTTTCGGAGCTCGGTTCGTCTGCCCTTGGAGGATAGGGTATGCTGGCCGAGGCCGATGTCGGCCTAGGTGGAGTAATCGGCGGACCAAAAGATTGTATGTTGGGGTCGTTTCGGATCGAACAAGGAGGTGGAGATGCGGCGCGTCCATACCCTCGGCCGGAAACAACAACCCTAGCTTGAGCTCCTCTAAGAGAACCGCCGAAGCTCAGAAAATATTGGTTTCAGGGCGTCTGGCAGAGGAGCTGCCAAATGAAGATTCGGAATCCCAGACGATGCGGTTGTCGTCCAGCTTCACAAACTACCAAGAAGACCCTTTGGTGGACAAGTTAAGGACGCAACTGGGGGTGATTCACCCGATCCCTTCTCCGCCGATCAATAGGAACATCGTTGGCTTCTTCGTGTTCTTTTTCTTTGTCGGGGTTGCTTTCGACAAGGTTTGGACCACGAGGAAGAGGAACAAGTCAGATCGCAATGTTAAGAATGACACATGGCCTCAGGTGCCGAGTAGCTTCTCTATATTCTTTGAGAAGGATCTTCAGAGGAAAGAGTCGGTGGAATGGGTGAACATGGTTTTGGGTAAGTTATGGAAAGTGTATAGGTCTGGGATTGAGAACTGGATTATTGGATTGCTACAGCCAGTAATAGATAACCTTAAGAAACCTAGTTATGTGCAAAGAGTTGAAATTAAGCAGTTCTCACTAGGTGATGAACCACTATCAGTCAGGAACGTCGAGAGGAGAACCTCCCGCTGTGTTAACGACTTGCAGTAAGTTTTTACTTCTTATTTTTGAAAAAAAATATGCTAGTAATTTTACAAAGTGGATTGTTTTAAGTAACACACACACATAGTTTTAGAAAGTTATTTGAATTTGAAAGTTCCAATTTGATATATTCACTGATATCTTGCACGTTAATTATTAATTGATTACACGAAGTTAATTTTCTTCCAATTGTTTAATCGTCGAATATAGAGTTGCAGTTGTTTTATCTTGCATTTACCATTCGAGGTGATGATTACTGTGGTTTGACCAACTCTTGCTGTTATTCATGTTTGCATGCTGCCCCACGGCACTGCATGCTGTGGTTTATGTCATTTTACTAGATTACGAATAGTGGACTTTATAAAGTTTTCATTATGTTTAATCGTCGAATATAGAGTTGCAGTTGTTTTATCTTGCATTTACCATTCGAGGTGATGATTACTGTGGTTTGACCAACTCTTGCTGTTATTCATGTTTGCATGCTGCCCCACGGCACTGCATGCTGTGGTTTATGTCATTTTACTAGATTACGAATAGTGGACTTTATAAAGTTTTCATTATGTTCCAGGTCAATCACAACGTTTGTATCTGTTATTTGAACATGATATCCTTACTTCATATTGCATGGACCAATATCTCAAAAATAAATTTTGTTTTGTCTAAGAATGTATATGTTTTCCAATTTCAGGTATCAGATTGGACTTCGTTATACAGGTGGCGCAAGGATGTTGTTATCGTTGTCTTTAAAGTTTGGGATTGTCCCAATTGTTGTACCCGTTGGCATTCGTGATTTTGATATTGATGGAGAGCTTTGGGTTAAGTTACGGTTAATACCAACTGAACCTTGGATAGGAGCCGTATCATGGGCTTTTGTTTCCCTACCAAAGATTAAGTTTGAGCTCGCCCCATTTCGTTTATTTAATCTTATGGGTTTGTTTTCTTTTTCTTGTCCTAATTTGCTTTCACTTTTATCTGGCCAGCTGCTGTTCTTTTCGTTCACTTTCCATTCTTCACATGCATAAAACAAGGAATTTTACTGCAAGGTCTCTTCATCTTTTTGTCTTCATGCATAGAGTATCTAATCAGAGATAAATGCATTATGTTTGTATAGCTGACCTGTTGAACAAGGATCCATGTAAACAACACCCAGAGACCCGACGATAAAGATAGGTTTGGTTGTTTGAATGATTTTTTATCAATTAACTTGATTTGATAATAGAGTTCCCTGAATACAAAGAATCCGCTGATGTCAGAAAAATGAGAGAATGAAAATTATGCACTTAGTTGAAGGAAAAATATATATGGATAAAAGCTGCATTGCCATGAAAAGCATGTTTATAATACATAGAAATTCCAAATAATTTAAAGAAGTGGAATTCTTGTTTGATCTTATAATATTGCTGCTTGTCTAGAATATATTGTTTGAAGGGCTTTCTAGTATGTCCCTTTTGTTCTTCAAATTTGTAGTCATGGATTTTGCAAGATTGTGTTGCTCTGAAGCATGGTTTCAGATACCAGTCAGTGAGATATGTGTCAATGGCTTGATCCTGGTCGGTGTTTTCTTTTTATTTTTTGGATGATACAGTTTGTGTATACCGTTAAGCATATACCGGTACCATACTGGTCCAGTAAACTACCGAAACCAATGTTGGATCAAGATTTAAATCCTTACACTGAAGTACCATTGTTCTTGAAATACTTGTTAAAGTTTGTCAATACCAGTCATTTTTAGATACCACCTATTGTTTCCAAATAAGCATTGAATTCAATTTACATACATCTGAAAGGTGATATTTCTTTTATAATATCACCAATCTTTTAATTGGGACAAAAATAATCCCCAATCAGTAAATTTGAGATCCATATCACATGGTATATTCAATCCTTCAAATACATTCATGCAATGATGGTATGATTAGTTATTCTTGTCCTGTAGTTAGATTGATATGCCAAACTATTTTTCATGTGCTGCCTTCGGAAAAAGCGTTTAATCTTAGAACTTCATCTGAATTTATTGCACGTTTTCATTGTGTTTTACATGTTTATCTAAATTTAGTTGAGTTGTCTATGAATTATAAAAATAATTAGTAGCTGAATTTTGCTTTACTAAATACTAATATAGTTGAATGTCTTTTTTTGCATGTTTCCATCAATTCCCCATCAGCAATTCCTGTTCTTTCGCTGTGAGTATCTTCATCCTTTAATTGATATTCATGTCATTTTGAATGCTAATATTTATGTATTTGAACTTCCTTTTATTTTTATTCCACAACTTATTATTATTACTGTATGTATAGCTATTTTGTGAACATTTTTCACGAGTAAACATCTTGGGATCCTGTTCCAAATACGGCCGTTCCATGTCAAAATTATATGCATTTGGTTTTAACAGTCTTATCCTCATTACCTTGTCTAATCAGTTTGAGTTACATATGCCACATTTTAATGCTCTTTTTGTTCTAATCTGGGAATTTAGTAAAACGTAATCTCAATATTGATAACAAACCTATCCAAATACCAACAAAGATACATTTGTTCCATGTGAAAAGGGTGCCAAAGGATGTTGTTAAACACACGACACAAATTGACATATGTCTCAGCTAAACTTGGGGTTGGCCACAAGGATCCTTATCATCATTAGGTTTGTTGAGGGTGTTACTGTCGCCATTTGTAGGGTACTGCAATTTTACTCTGCTGCTAGATTAAAAAATTGCAGAATAAGTCAATTCAATTTTGTAAGTTAGGAAAAGCTTTTTCAGAATGGGATGATATTATCCAAGATGTACAAGTACCACTTGACCTTACTCGAAGAGTATTTGCCCAATTTATCCTGTTTGTGTAGATAATGCAACTGTAGAAATGCAGGATTTCTTTTTCTGTGCATATAGAGATGGAATTCATGGCATGCATGTAGAGTATTGCTTTCATGTTAAATCATTATATATTATCTATATACCAGTGGCTGCAGGATTGGGTATGGGATTGGCACATAAAACTAATAAACTATAAAAATAATTGTTCATTTAATTAAAAGAAAGAAAAATAACTTAAATTCATTGCTTGAAAATCATATATATAATCGAAATATAAATCAATTACTAAAAATACTTGAGAATGCTACTTTCTCTGAGTAGATCAGGTAGGGGAGAGGAACCCCTCCGCCTTCTTTTCTCCCTTCTGCATGTGCCACTACTTTGGAAGGTGGGTCATAGCTAGCACAATGGAAGGTGGCAGAACAGCATATATCTAGCACAGAGATTAGTGTGGCTTAAGAGGTTAATTCTTTTTCATTCTTCTCAACTTTCTTCTCTGCCACCCTTCATCTTCCCTCTCTTATTAAAGTAATCGGAAACTCTTGTTTCTAGCTTATTTGCTAATAGCATTAAGAAAGAAAAATATCCTTGAGAAGTTGATCCATCAAAATAAGCTATCTGGATTAAGATGATAAATGGTATATGCAGTGAACTAATTGGCTGGGCCATATGAGTTGGATTTGGGGGCTCTGGTTAGTCTCAGGCTTACTGGTTTATAACTTATGTTTGTGTTGTTAGCTGATAATGAGCTCTCTGAACAGAGAAAAAACTGTATCTAGGGATGTTCACGTGTGAATGCTTGCAAATTAAGGGCAATTACTTCTATAAAAAAGCTAGATCTTGGCTGCTTGCACCTGCTGCAAGAACCTCCAGTGGTGTTCTCTAGCTGAAACACTTCTTCGGATATATTAAAACTTTGGTACTCCTTTTTCAAATTGTGCTGATGAGGTACTAGTTTTTGGATTGTGCTTATCATGTTTGATTGGTCGGATATAATTCCTTTGAGTTAAATTTGTCAAAAAAACAAGATTGTCTCTGAAGTAAAATTTTTCTACAAAATGAAATAATATTATGATAATTTAGTTAATAGATCTCTCTCTCAAGTTATATGTCTTCCATGTTGTGCTTTTGGTATCTTTCCCCATTTTGTACACTTCATGCTGTTTAATGTGCATTTTTCAAATTTCACTGTATGTATTATTGTTTCCCTTATGTTGTTCATATCCTTTCTTTTCCCGTCTACATTAGTGTAGTTTTATGTGCACTCATTGTCACACCATTAAAAATAAGTACCTTAGTTTAAACTCTTCTTTCATGATGGCTTACAAGTTTTATATTTATTTACTTTCTGCTTGTGCTCATTGCATATATAATGCCTCTACACGCTTTAGAATGGTTTCCTTTTCTGATTAGGTTCCTTACAAAACTTCTAACTGAAGATCTGCCTCGTCTCTTTGTGCGTCCAAAAAAGATTGTTCTTGATTTCCAGAAGGGGAAAGCACTTGGTCCTGTTCCAGATTATTTTAAAACTGAAGACATTCAGGAAGGAAATAAAGATTTTGTTGGGGAGTTATCAGTGACCTTAGTCGATGCCCGTAAACTTACTTATGTTATATTTGGTATTGAACTTTTAATCTATTAGATTCTTTTAATTTATCTTATACTATATTAAGTAAATTGAAAGTTCAATGTGGTTGTAAATAAACCTTTCATTTTAATTGGCTGTTTAAGATAGAATTTATATCCAACATCTTTTAGCTAGTTATATTAATTTGAGTTGGTTTTCTGTTCATGATTTTGATTCAAATCATTTCATTGTCATTTGATTTTCACATTTTTCTTACAAGTCTTGCCTGCTGTTACATATTGATATGCTATGATTATGGTTTTGTAGAAGCATTTCTGACAACAAGTGCTTTTGATCTTACACATTGTAAAACCTGTTATGCATGGACAGGAAAGACAGATCCATATGTTGTTTTAAGCCTTGGTGATCAAGCAATTCGAAGTAAGAAAAATAGCCAGACAACAGTTATTGGTCCTCCTGGAGAGCCAATCTGGAATCAGGTAAATGATGGTTATTTTTCTACTGATTCTTTTTATTAATAAAATGTAACATGCAGCAATTATTAACTTATTCATGTGATGAATATATTGGTATGTCAACAGGATTTTCATCTTCTTGTTGCAAATCCTAGAAAGCAGAAATTGTATATCCAAGTAAAGGACTCTTTTGGTTTCGCAGATATTACCATTGGCACAGGAGAGGTGAAGTTCTTATTAGCATATCTACATGATGCATAGCAAATTTCTCATTGTTAATATGAGGATAACTTTATTTTCTATTTATCTTTCATGCTTCTAATAAGGAGTATTTATTCTGATTATGGCACGCTGTTCATCAACTTCTTAATGTTATTTTCTGTTAACGAAATAGATAAATCATGACTCCTGCTTTAGATGTTCTTTGATACAGTTTTTTTTTATATTCATCATGTTGCAAAACATGCAGCTTAAGTATCAGCTTGATTATATAATTGATCTTGTGATGCCAAAAATATTATATGATTTATATCATGTTTTGTTGTAATTCACCAAACATTAATCTTCCTTATTTATTTTTCTACTGTCTTATTTATTTTTTCTACTGCACTTTGCAATCCAGGAGTCCCTGATATAATCTTTACCCTTTAGCATGTATGTGTAACCGTTAAGTCAAGTGATTTACATTCTTTGAAAATATGGTGATTCTCTTTTGATTGGTTGATCCCATTCCAATCTGGATCACTGGTCCCTATTCTGTTGAAAAATTGGGAACTAATGGCAGTTTCCTGGAGATTGGCAGTGAACAGCCAATCCGTGCCAGCAGTTGATCAGTATCAACCAATAAAATGCAGAGTTAGCTGCAAAAGGAAGGGAATCTCGTATTCTATACTGTATAATATTGTCACTTTATCTTACTGAAGCGAATCTGCATTGGATGTTAAGTGAAGTTAGCTGATTTTTTAAATTCTTTTAAAGTTTTATGTAGCTAGTTATTCTGTTGGTTAACTTATCTATGTTATCTAAGAAATATGATGTTCATTGATAACTAGGTTGAGCTCGGTTTGCTTCAAGATACAGTACCGACAGACAAAATTGTAGCTTTGCAAGGTGGGTGGAGTTTGTTTGGGAAGCAATTGTCTGGAGAATTGTTGCTCCGCCTCACGTATAAAGCTTATGTTGAAGATGAAGAAGATGGGACAGAAAAGGAGCTTGTAGATAGTGATGCATCTGATGATGAAAGCACAGAATATGAACAGGCAGATGAATCATATGAACAGAGTTTTAGTGATTACCCCATTGGAGGAGAAAGGGAGTCCTTTATGGACGTCCTAGCAGCTTTGCTTGTCAGTGAGGAATTTCTGGGTATAGTGTCATCTGAGACAGGAAGTTCCAAAGTTTCTGAGCAATCTGCTTATCCAGAATCTTCAGTATCAAAAACATTTGGTCGTGATGCAGAAATATCCATTTTTGATGCTGATAGTGCTTCAGGTGGTTCCAGAGGTACTCCTGCTTCCTTTCCTGATTTTAGTTGGTTTCATAAATTTTCATTAATCCAACTAGAAGTTCTGCTTTTTGTAGATTCGCCTCTTGTTTGGCTTGCTATCATAACGAGTATAGCTGTGCTGATTGCCATTAACGTGGGCAGTTCAGGCTTCTTCAACCCTTGATATAAATGAGGTACTTGTGGCATCCTAAGCATGTTTCTAAATAACTCCACGCAATAGTTTTTCACTGTGATGTCTATATGGTATCACTGCATTCCTTGAGTTCCATGTTTCAATAACTTATCTCAGTGTTTCAATTACCTAACTTTTTTGTTCCTTTTTTTCCCTCTATAGTACATGTCAAAGATTTAGTTCTCATGTCCCATCAGTGCTGGCTGACAGACACACCAGCAAGGTTTATCAGTACAGTGTGACATGATAGGGTGGTGGCACACGTGCCACTGGGAGGAAAAGATGAACAAATATACTTCTTTGTGTATATAGATATCACAAAAGCATACCTTGGTCAATCTTCAGATTGTCCATGTCTGGCATCATTGTTGGTCTCTTGAAAAGATGAACAAATATACATTTTTATGTGCATGGACATCGCAAATGCAGACCTTGTTCAATCTTCAGACTCTCCATATGTGGCATCATTGTTGGTCTCTTGGTGCTCACCATAGTTTCTCACTGTTAAGTCAATGATTTATTCTGTCATAGCCACTATTTTAGTAGAGAGCCTAGTCCATTTTAAGTGAAATGATTGGACCTGCATGTCATTACAGGGCTTTTGACAGTTGTTCACTGACTTCTGGTGTGAACCTGCAGGATCATCAAACTAATATATGGTCTGATCTGCTTACTGGCAATTTCTTCTTATTGAATTTTGGTCATTTTGATAAGCATTTGGCTCTAACTTTCTTTTCATTATTCAGCTGCTTTTAGTCACGGGTGCAGTATGATCACATTTGGGAAGGACTAGTGTTGTTTTAATTTTTGTAAATTTTACTGCTTAAGATAAGACTATCTTATCCAAATTTTTTACTGTAATCTCTTAAAGCATTACATGTATGACGTTATTTACAACTGAGTTGGTGTAGAGAAATCTTCATGCCAGTGATTTGTAAAATTATGATTTGTTAGCAGCTCGAGGTTATTAGCTCGTGTAGATATAGAAGCCATTTGATGTATTCTACTTCTTCTTGCATGCTTTTGCATCTTATTTTAAAACTCTTGAATTTATGTCTTTTCCTTTACAATAATCAGACTCCCAATTGACAGTTGATTGATGGATGATTATTATCTGATTCTTCTGCCATAATGTATTTGCTCGAGTATTATTTGCAAATCCACTTCAGTTAATTTTTATGAAAGCTTTTACAGTCCTTGCATCATAAGTAGAATGACTCAAGAGTGTTCTATTTGCAGGCTCCAACATACGTCTACGCTCCAAGATAGAGTAGAAAGTGAACTCTAAACATTTTGATCAATTTCTTCTTTTTATGTAAATTCTTGCTAGAGGAGGAATGCATCCGCGGCCATTTCCTTTTCATGAATTTTTTCTCCTTTGTATACAACTGATCCTTTTACACCATTTTACTTGTAATTTTGGACTCTTAAGCATATCCTTCAAGCTATAATAAAATATGTTCGCCATGAATTGATGCATCATTCTGTATCGATTTTCTTATCAGCAAATTCAAGAGCTTGACTAGAATTCTGCCTAAATCTCTTTGGATCAAGAATTGCATTTCACAAAGTTTCTGATGCTTCTTCCAAAGAGCCAGAAATATGATTAATTCAGGTGAAGGAAATGCCCTCATCCTTCGCTTGTTTGATCAAGATGATCAGCAGGGGAACTCCAATATGTAGCAGAGTGCAAACTGAGCCGCTGATCCAATATATG